>NC_025995.2:17087963-17195741 GCF_000442705.2 Elaeis guineensis
AACATCAATCTAATAAATTGAACCAATCAATTTGAATTTCTCGGATCATTCCAAGTGATTTTTATAGATGGTCAGTTTTGGTTTCCATTTTAGATAATTGGTTTAAATGTCACAACCTCTGACCACGGGTTTAAATGTCAAGAATGTGAGCAACCACTGCGCATACTTATAAGAAATCATCTATAAACATGCATGGTATCCATTGCTAATCAATTAATATAACCTGTAATTTATACTATTCACATATAGGAGACAGTATATTTAAATAAGAACCAATATTCAAAGGACAATACCTATTAAAGTAATTCCTTGCCACACTGAGAATAGTGAATTGAACTCTCTTGAGATTGTCTAACCACTTTCTGTTGAATTGGTTACTTTAATTGCTAGATCGAACTTTGTCCACTATATCTCATGGCTAGCCTAAACCTCTTTTTTTTGACCCTCTCTTTTTTGTTCTTGCTCAATTTCTCTTTCTATCATCAATGTAGTTTCACCATGTCTGCATAGGTGTCTAACTACAAGGGTGCTACTCTTTTTCTGATTTCTTCTCTTAGACCCATCTGATACTTATGAACTATGGTCCTCTCATCTTCTATTAATTTGGGCACAAACTTAGCAAGTTTATTAAATTTAGCTTCATACTGTGCCACAATGATATCTTTCTATCTTAAAGAAATAAATTTTACTCTTTTTGGGCTTTAATACTAGAAGGAAGATACTTTTTATAAAAATCTTTACAAAACTTTTTCTAGGTGAAGAGTTTTATATCAAAAGCATGCTTGGTCTCTACCATCCTCCACCAATCAGAGGCCTCACCCTAAAGCATATAAGAGGCATAGGTTGTTTTATCTTCTTTTGAATATTTTGTGATAGCAAAGACTTTTTCTATCTCCTCCAATCAATTCTTAGCATCCAATGGTTCAATAGTTCCTCTAAAAGTTGGAGGGCCTACCTTTCTAAATTCTGCTGTCCACCATGCTGCACTATCTGAGGTCTAACACTGGATGGCTGTGATTTTTTTTTCTACAATATTTGTTATTATTATTGTAAAATTGTTCCTATATTTCCTTTTGAAATTGCAATTGCTGCTTGTAGAACCACTTTTACTATTTCAATTATTGATCTCTTAAAATTACTGTTGCTGTTTTTTGCATTCATTTTTGTCATACTCTTCACAATCTAAAGTGCTACAAGCCATTGTGGTTGCTTAGTTTTGAGCATTTTCAGTGACCATCCTGTCACCCATTTGCTAGTATCATTATCAACTTGCTAGTTTGAAGATTCATCAATTTGAGAGTGACCACAATGTTGGTAATCTTCCTAACATAGTAAGATGCCATTTCCTATATATATTGGGATAATAATAAAGTTCAATTACAAGATCATGATGATCAATATTTAGAACTAGCACCCACAATAGACAGAGTATTTCTAAATATCAGATAACTATCCTATCTACACTCAATGTGTGTCAAATCTAAGGACAAAAAAATTTCTAAAAATCTAAATCTATGCTTTAATACCACTTTAATTGGCATGTCCTCAACTCCGAGTTTAAATATAGGGAATGTGAGTAGGCATCGCATACTTATAGAAAATCTTTTCTATAAGCTTGCAAGACATTCTACCATCAATGAATCAATATAACTTGTAGTTTATACCATTTACATACAAGAGATAGTAAATATCAGAGTACTTAGATAGTTGACCATATGTTCATGTATGTTGCCACACCATCAAACATCCTATCTTGGGATTCTTCTTTAAATTTTTTTAATTCAAAATTTTTTAACGGATCAGTTAATTATACAACTTAGAAAAATACTATAATATACATATACTTAAGCAAACTAATTTACTAACTACAAGAGTGGCCTTGCCTCTCATATTCTCCAAAATACTGGTCCAACTAACCTCTAAACCCTAGATCTAAAATAATAGCGGAAGATTATGAGCCAAATATATTTATAAAACTAATTTAAACTATGTTAATATGTAAGTCAATTATATCATATACTATAGAATACTAATTTATTCAGCATCAAAATCATACAATTAATGATATTCAAAACACAATTATATGCCCACTTTTTATAACATGAAAATCAATAGATAATATGAAAGCTCATTATATATCTAATTTTATAATACTATAATTAAACATGGATACCAATTCTTTAGCTCTACAGCTCCTAACATGTTTTATATTCTTGTAGCTCAGATATCACATAATTATCTCCATAGTGGAGATCTCAATATCACCATGATTGCCCCATGGTGGGGATCTCAAGTACTCAAGTCAGACATCTAACATAGTGAGGCTGAGAGTCTATATAGTGAATATATATATATATATATATAATATATATATTATATATATATAATATATATATATATATCAATATATATAATTTATATAATTTTTTTCGATATAACTTCAATACAGCTTGATGCAGCTTTAATACAACTTCAATACATCTCTGATACATCAATGTTATATGTTTTCAATAAACAATAATCATGATTTATCAAGTCCGATCGATCATAGCATATAATATCATCCATTTCAACTTACACACTTCAATCACTAATCTATTTATTCATAATTATAAAAATTCTATGCAAAATTCTGTGCATGACTAAATTGAATTGTAATTATGACCATTTGTATCATTTCAAAGAGATGATATAAATTCTCATCTAGTTTTGATTAATTAAAAATATAAATATCACTTACCTTACAGATACCAACCATCTGATAATCTAATTTTACCCTTGCAGTTCTTCAGGATCTAAAATTCAAATATCATGAGCATATATCAAATCAGCATCACACCAATATTTTTAAAATTAATTTTTAAAAATCTTTAAGAATCAAAAATTCTTTTTTAAAATTTTTAAAATTCTAAATTCTATTTTTACTCTAGCTATTGCTATAATAAGAAAACCACTAACTTTGTTTGGCTTCCTAATACCAAGTGGAATAAGAGAACGGCTTCGAAGAAATCCAAAAGAAAATGGTAAGGATGTCAGAGGGAAGAGAGAGATAAGGAGAGAAAGTAGAGAGAGTGGAGATCCCCTTTTCTTTCTCTCTCTCTCTCTTTTTTTTCCAACCACACACACACCCAGATACACACATACATAGACAGAGGAAAAGGGAGACAGAGGGTCCTTCCTTTTTCTCTTTCTTCTCTTTTTTTTCTTCTTTCCTTATTTGACAAGAGAGGAGGGAGAATCGGAAGCAAGAGAGGGAGAGAAGAAGAAGAAAAGAGGAGGAAGAAGAAAACAGAACAAGAAGAACCAAGGAGGAGAGTGTGGAGGAGAGAGAGTGTTGCTCCCTAGATTGATTTTGATGATTACAAAGCAGTTGAAGGGGTACCAATATTTTTATTTGAAAAAATCTTTGTGCTCTTCAGGGGCAAAATCATAATTTTACCAAAATTCTGATTTAATAGTATCAAATGGTAGAACAAAAGATTTGTGATCTATTGGTGAAAATTTCATTATTTTTGGACTTGTATTTTGGAAGTTATGCATGTTTGAAATCCATGAGTCGACCCATAAGTCAGCTCATGGCACAATGAGCAGTTTGGCATGCAGAATTTTTGGCTTGGCATAACCTGTGAGTTGACCCATGAGTCGACCCTCAAGGCATGAGTCGACTCATGAGTCGACCCCTGCAGTTTTAGGTCAAAATTACAGAACCCTGTTTTCTAGTTTCTTCAACAGAGGTCGACTCATGAGTCGACCCCTGAGGCATGAGTCGACTCATGAGTCGACCCCTGTGACGAGATTTCTCCGCAACGACTAGTTTTTAATCTGTTTTAAGTACTTTTAATGCTCATTTAATGTGGTCTAACGGCTCTTTTTCAGCCTAGAATGTTTTCCTCTATTTCTTAAAGCTATAAAAGGATTCAAAAGGTGGAAAAACAAGATGAGACAGCAAGAGATTGAAAAGAAAAAAAGAGCATTCAAGAGAGCATTCAAGAGCATTCAAAAGAGAAAATTTGAAAAAGAGTTTCTCAAGCCAACTTTTCAGCCCTAATCAAGAGCTCATTTAAAGCTTTCAAGAAGCCATCAATCCAAGCTTACCAACTCCTCAAGCGCTCAATCAATTCTCCATCCACCTTGAGGAAATCCAAAAAGGGACTTCTTCTCTTGAGTAAAGTGTATTTAAAGTTATATTCGCTCATTAAAGGAGCTTTTCTTGTACTTATTTGTGCTATAAATTGTTTTACTCAGTTTGAGTGATTGTTTTGTTTTGGAGGGGTTCCAAAACAAGGAAAGGTTGATCCGAACCTAGAATCGGAGTGTATTGGGTTGGCTTGTACCCGAGAAACAAGTGGACTAGCTTGAGATAGCTAATGTCGGAGTTTTCGATGTTTGTATTCGGGTTGAATACAAGTTTAGTGGATTGGATTTCCCAAGTAGGAGCTTGGGGAGTGGATGTAGGTGCAAGGTTGGCACCGAACCACTATAAATCTTTTTGTTTGTGGTGTGCATAATTGCTTCTCTTTAACTCTTCATTATTTCTTGGATTCTTGCTTTTGCAATTAATCTTGAATTAAGGTTATTCTCCTCATTCATTTAGCTATTGACAAACATTTTTCATAAGTCATTAGTTAAGTTCAAAATTTTTAGAAACCCAATTCACCCCCCCTCTTGGGTTGCATAGCTGGGCAACAAGTGGTATCAGAGCCCGGTGCTCTAGCCCTTCTTTGATCTAAACCATCAAAGAGCCAAAGATCTATGGCAACCCACGTCGGTACTTCTCTAGCCGAGGGGCAATCCACCAACCGACCTCTACTTTTCAATGGGTCTAATTACACCTATTGGAAAGCTCGGATGAAAATATTCATACAAGCACTCGACTATGATATGTGGAGTATCATAGTGAACGATCCTCACACACCCACTAAAATTATAGATGGTGAGGAATCAACCAAACCCGAGAAAGAATGGGATGAGGTTGATAAGAAGATGGCCCAATTAAATGCTAAAGCGATGAATGTACTTTATTGTGCTCTTGATGCAAACGAATTTAATACATTTCTACTTGTTCATCTGCTAAAGAAATATGGGATAGGTTAGAAGTAACCCATGAGGGAACCAATCAAGTAAAAGAGTCTAAAATAACATGCTTGTGCATAAATATAAATTGTTTAAAATGAGTATGATGAGTCCATAACTGTAATGTTTACTCATTTTACTGATATCATTAATGGTTTAAAGAGTCTTGATAAGTCCTATACTAACAGTGAGCTTGTAAGAAAGATTCTCAGGTCCTTGCCAAGAACTTGGGAAGCCAAAGTGACTGCCATCCAAGAAGAAAGGACTTGAACACTCTACCTCTAGAAGAGCTTCTTGGATCTTTGATGACTCATGAGCTAAGCATGAAGCAACATCAAGAGGAAGAAGTCAAAAAGAAAAGAACCATTGCCCTCAAATCCACAGCTCCTCCTGATGAAGAAACTGATGACACTGAAGATGAAGAACAGGATAAAGAGATGGCTCTCATCACCCGAAGATTCAAGAAATTTTTGAGAAAAGAAACAGGGGATGAGGAAGAGGCCATTCACAAAAGGGGAACAAAGCAAAGAAAAAGAGAAAGACCAACCCCTTATCTGCTACGAGTGCAAGAAGCCGGGACACTTCAAATCCGAATGTCCACAACTGAAGAAAGGTCCAAGAAGTTCAAGAAGAAGGCCATGATGGCCACATGGAGTGCGAGTGATGACTCAAGCTCCGATGAGAAAACCTCAACCGAACAAGCCAACCTGTGCCTTATGGCACACGAAAATGAGGTAATTTTCGAAACCCCTAGTGACTTTACATTTGAGAATTACATGAAGCATTCTATGATTTAGTTGATGAATTAAAGAAACTAGGGATGAAGAACAAAGAGCTAAAATTGAAAAATCAATCTTTATTGAAACAAGCTGAAAACTTTCAATTGAAAAATCCACCTTGCTTCAAGAAAATCAAAGCTTAAAGAATGAAATTGCCAAGCTGAAACCAATAGTAGAAAAGTTCACCTTGAGTTCAAATAAACTCAATATGATTCTTGATAATCAAAAAGCCGTATATGATAAGGCTGGACTTGGCTATAACCCCTTGAAGAAACAAAAATATCTGAAAAATATTTATGTAAACTCTTTAAGTAACAAGTCTACCAATATTACTTGTTTCAAATGTGGTAGAGTAGGACATAAGTCATACACTTGCTTCTTTAACAAATCTGCAAACTCAACTATAAAGAAAATATGGGTTCAAAAGGAACCATTATGACTAACCAAAAAGGACCCAAGAAAGCTTGGGTACCTAAAACAAAAACTTGACTTTTGCTTGCAGGTGTGTCTAGCATCCCAAGGAGGAAACAGAAAATGGTATCTTGACAGTGGATGCTCGAGACACATGACTGGTGATGAATCACAATTCATCATGCTTGATGCTAAGGATGGAGGGATGGTCACCTTTGGAGATAATGGCAAAGGAAAGATCATCGGTATAGGTAACATTGGTATCACTCCCTCCAAATACATTGAAAATATTTTGTTAGTTAATGGTTTAAAGCATAATTTACTAAGCATTAGTCAATTTTGTGATAAAGGATATAAAGTTATTTTTGAATCATCTGTTTGCATTGTAACTAGTCCTATTAACGATGGCATTAAATTTATTGGACATAGACATGGCAATGTTTACATGGTAGATTTAAATGATTTAGCCAAAATAAACATGCAATGCCTAGTATCCTTGAATCTAAAGTTAATGAGACTAGTTGGCTTTGGCATCGTAGACTTGCACACATTAGCATGCATTCTCTTTCAAAATTAATTAAGAAAAAATTAGTTCTTGGCTTGCCTAAACTGAATTTTGAAAAAGATAGAATTTGTGATGCATGCCAATTAGGTAAACAAACAAGAGTTTCATTTAAATCCAAAAATATTGTTTCAACTTCTAGACCTTTAGAGCTTTGCATATGGACTTATTTGGACCAACTAGAACCACTAGTCTAGGAGGAAAACGATATGGTTTTGTAATTATAGATGATTACTCTCATTTTACTTGGGTTTTCTTTTTAGCACACAAAGATGAAACTTTTCATATTTTCACTAAATTTTACGAAAAGTCACTAATGAAAAAGGATTTTCAATTCAAAATATTCGAAGCGATCATGGAACTGAATTTGAAAATCAAGACTTTGAAAACTTTTGTGATGAAAATGGAATTGGCCATAACTTCTCTGCTCCTAGGACACCCCAACAAAATGGGGTAGTTGAAAGGAAAAACAGAATCTTAGAAGAAATGACCCGTACCATGCTTTGTGAAAGCAACCTTCCAAGATATTTTTGGGCGGAAGCAATTAACACAGCATGTTACATTTTAAATCGTTCTTTGATTAGACAAATTTTAAAGAAAACCCCCTATGAACTTTGGAAAGAAAGAAAACCAAATATTGCATATTTTTATATTTTTGGTTGCCGATGTTTTGTGTTAAATAATGGTAAAGAAAGACTTGGTAAATTTGATGCAAAATCAGATGAAGCAATCTTTCTTGGTTACTCCTCCACTAGTAAAGCTTTTAGAGTTTTTAACAAAAGAACTTTAGTAGTAGAGGAGTCCATTCATGTTGTTTTTGATGAATCTAACGATCTTCCTTCAAGGAAGAATGAGGATGTTGATGATGCAGATCCTCTAATAGAAGGAATGAAGGAGATCACTCTGAAAGATTCAACAACTCAAGAGGACGAGGAACAAGAAGACAAACAAGATGAGAGAGGTGAAAAAATTCAAGAACAACCTCAAGGTATAAATGACCTACCCAAAGAATGGAGGTATGTTCACAATCACCCTAAGGAGTTGATTATTGGTGATCCTATGCATGGGGTAAAAACTCGTTCTTCACTTAGAGATGTATTTAATCATTGTGCTTTTGTATCTCATCTTGAACCAAAAACTATTGAAGAAGCTGAAAATGATCATAATTGGATTAATGCAATGCAAGAGGAACTTAATCAATTTGAAAGAAATAATGTTGGACTTTAGTATCAAGACCTAAAAATTATTCAATAATTGGCACAAAATGGGTCTTTAGGAACAAATTAGATGAACATGGTAATGTAATTAGAAATAAAGCAAGATTGGTTGCTAAAGGATATAATCAAGAAGAAGGAATTGATTTTGATGAGACCTTTGCATCTGTTGCTAGATTAGAAGCCATTAGACTTCTACTTGCATATGCTTGCTTTATGAAATTTAAATTATTTCAAATGATGTCAAAATGCTTTTTTAAATGGATATATTGCTGAAGAAGTCTATGTAGAACAACCCCCGGATTTGAAAATCATGCTTTTCCTAATCATGTTTTAAATTAAATAAAGCTTTATATGGATTAAAACAAGCACCTAGGGCTTGGTATGATAGGCTAAGCAAATTTTTACTGAATAATGATTTTTCAAGAGGTAATGTAGATACAACCCTCTTTATTAAAAGAAATCAAAATGATATGTTAGTAATACAAATTTATGTTGATGACAGAATTTTTGGGTCTACTAATGAATCTCTTTGTCAAGACTTTGCTAAGCTCATGCAGGGGAAGTTCGAGATGAGCATGATGGGAGAACTTACCTTCTTCCTCGGACTCCAAATCAAACAAACAAAAGAAGAAATCTCATCACCCAAAGCAAGTACACCAAGGAACTACTCAAAAGATTTGGAATGGAGAACTCCAAACCAATTGGCACACCCATGAGCCCCTCATGTAAGCTTGACAAGGATGATGAAGGTAAATGTGTAGACTTAAAATACTATAGAGGTATGATTGGCTCTCTATTATATTTAACTGCAAGTAGGCCTGATATCATGTTTAGTATTTGTTTGTGTGCTAGATATCAATCTAATCCTAAAGAATCTCATTTGAATGCTGTTAAAAGAATCCTTAGATACTTGAATGGTACTCAAACTCTAGGGTTATGGTACTCTAAGGATCACTAATTGATTTATTAGGATATTCAGATGCTGATTTTGCTGGATGTAGATTAGATAGAAAAAGCACAAGTGAACTTGCCAATTTCTTGGAGTTAACCTAATCTCCTGGTTTAGCAAGAAACAAAATTCGGTAGCACTGTCTACGGCTGAGGCCGAATACATTACAGCCGGAAGTTGTTGTGCTCAAATCTTATGGATTAAGCAATAACTCGAAGACTTTGGAATCAAACTTAATGAAACACTAATAAGATGTGACAACACAAGTGCCATAAATCTATCTAAAAATCCAATTCAACACTCAAGGTCAAACATATTGAAATAAGACATCATTTTATAAGAAAATGTTCAAAAAAAAATATAATTCTTGAATATGTTTGACTGAAAATCAATTAGCTGATATCTTTACAAAGGCCCTTAGCGAGGATAGATTCTGTGAAATTAGGAGAAATCTAGGAATTCTTGATCCTTATGCCTAAGTGTTTCTCCATTTCCAAGGAATTGACTTGAGATTAATTTTCATCATCTCTCTTGGACCTAAATGCTCAAGATTATCATTCTCATAACTTATCATTGAGCAAAATATCTTCTCCCAAAATTTTATTTTTTTCAGAATTTATTCATATTTTTTCTGAATTTTTGTAGTTCATGAGTCGACCCCCTAGGTCGACCCTATGGCATACTTGAAATTATTGCCAACTTCCCATGGGCTCTTTCCTTTTAACTTGAAGCTTGTTCATGAGCCGACTCATTCTCTTCGTCTTCCTCCCTCCAAGACCGTCATCCTCATCCTCATTCTCTCCAAAACCAAGGATTTAGCTCAAGAATGTTCTCCCTTCTCCTCTCCACCACAAATCACCGCCTGGAAAGGAGATTTTCGCATCCTTCCCTTTGATTGAAGCGGTTGGAGCGTGCCCTAGCCTCCACCATTCTTCTCAAAACCGCCTCTTCTCTCTGCCAAAATCCCTCTCCATCCTTTTGTAACCCTTCTTCTACTCATCCACTTGATCCTCCGAGTCTCCCTACCTGCTATTGTGGTGAGAATGGCTCCAAAGATGAAGCTCCCTCAGAGAAGAAAATCGGTCCGTGAGTTGGAAGAAAACGTCCGCAGAAAAAGGCAAGCTGCTCAGTCCTCCACTGCTCCCATTCCGGCTTCTGTGTCAGCTCAAGGTCCCTCTCAGTCTCCCCTTAGCCCTAGCAAAATCCCTTTATCTGATAGGAAGGTTGAAACCGGAAAGAATGTGGATTTTAGATTCTTGAAAAAGAAGGTTTCACCTTTGGAACAAAATAAAAAATCAGGGTTGGGGTTTTTACTGCTCTCTCAAGGAAGTTACTTTTGTAGACCTGGTTAAAGAATTTTATCAAAATCTGCATTATGGCAATGGAACAGTGACTTCTACAGTTAAGGGAGTTGATATTTGTCTGGATCCTATTATTTTGGGAGAGATACTTCACTTGCCCTGTGAGGGATATTCTTACATGGAACTCCCAATGAAGGAAGAGGGGATCAGTGTAATTCTAGGAGGAACCTACTCGAAAAGTTTGAATAAATTGGAAGCCAAAATTTTGTCAATTGAAATGAGGATCTTACATCAATTAGTGACAAAGCTCTTCTTCCCTAGGAGTGGTAGGCATGACCTCCTTTCTGGCAGAGATATTTGTATAATATTTCATGTGATCACTCAAACCCCATTAAACCTCCCTGCATTAATGATTGAGGCCATGAGAGAGACACTGAACAGATCCAAGGCACATCTACCTTTTGGTATGGCTCTCACACTAGTTTTCAGGAGGTTTGGAGTCAGTTTTGAGGGGGAGGCATCTGCTAAGCTTTCTCACGCAGACACCATCAACCAACACACTCTGCACCGTATGGGATTTACTAAATCTGATGGTGGTTGGATCAAGGGTTCTGAGGAGAGAGCTGAGGACAGAGTAGAAGACAGAGCTGAAGAAGAAGGTCCCTATCTCCTCTCCATGACTTCAGGGCAGCATCTCCAGATATCCAGTTTGTTCAGACCCAGAGGCTGGCCCTCAGAGTTCACCAGGAGGCACACACCAGTACATCAGCCAGAGAGCAGAGCACCTCCTTCAGAGTTCAGATTGGCTGATGATCAGATCGAGCAGATATCTCAGCGTGTGGCTTCCTTGCTTTCTCGACAGTGGAGCACTACTACATTTACACCAGGGTCCACTTCATCTGATCTGACCTTGATTCCCCATATCTCCACTGTATTTCAGTTGATCTCAGATCAGTCTATTCGGATTCAGCAGCTCGAGGACAGCATTTGGAGACTGACTGAGAGAGTTCTTGACTTGCAGGGGCAAGTCTTAGCTTTGGCCCATCCTCAGCCACAGAGAGCTCTATTGAGGTCACAGACCTTACTGCAGAGGCTGGCAGGCTCAGAGGTGCATTGGAGGGTGGTTATGAGTTATTGAAAGAGAGATCAGAGGCTCGAGTGAGCATGCATCTACTCAGTTCACTGCTCTGCTTCAGTCTGTTTCGAGAGCACTGAACGTTCTTGATTCCATTAGACTCACTCTTTCAGTCCAGTCTTTGGCCTCTCAACGTTCTCAGCCTCTTAGTTCATCTCGCTCACCTTCTCGTGCCAGAGGCAGACGGGGTAGAGGACGTACTCTTGGTCGAGATCCATCATCTCCTCACCCTATCTCTGATGACTCCGATCCATCTAGTCATGAGCTTTACTAGATCCTAGGTGTTAGTCTCTTGTTCTTTCTAGGATCTGTATTTTGGGCCATGTAATGCATTAGCTAGCTGACTTTTATGATATGAAATATGTATTGAAACAACTATGTTTTTAATCATCTTTTACTTATACATCTACTCTTTGTAATGATGTCAATCATCTTTTGGTTATATATCTTCTTTGTTGAAACAACTTCTCTTTGTTGATGATTCATATCTATGGTAATCTATGGCATATTTTGGTTAATGATTGCTGTATTCAGGGGGAGCAAACATTAATGATTAGCACTAGAAGTTTGAAAAAACACTAAAGAGAAAACGTATTCAGAAAAAGAGGGGGAGTTAACAATGTTTGATGATGTCAAAAAGGGGGAGAAATTAAAGAAAAAGAAACATATCAAAAGTAAAATTATAAATTATTAAAAGACTTGAAAATAAAATGAATGAATTGGGGAGAAATTAAAGAATAATATCAAAAGTAAAATTATTAAATAACTTAAAAACACAATGAGTAAATTGCTAAGTACAATGCAAATGAGCAACCTTTAAAATTACTTCTTTAAACATGCTCTGATATGCCTTAAAATTTAACTTGCTCTGATACATCTTAAATTTACATGCTCTGATATACTTTACAATTAATTCTTAGACATGCATTGGTACACTTAATTATTTTTGCTCTGATACTAAAACTAAATAATCAAATGAGAATGAGCAAATTTTCAAGATACAACTTGCTCTGATAATAAAAAATAAATTTTTACTCTAACACCAAAATCACATAATCCAATGAGCAAATTTTCAAATCTTTAAGCAAATGGGCAAACTATTTATGCATATAACCATTTGTATCACATGCCAAAAGAATCAATATTCTTTTCAAGCAAATGCACTTATAATGCATCCTTTTGAAATTCATGATTCACATAAATGCTTTTGTTCAAGTATTTTGTCATCATCAAAAAGGGGGAGATTGTTGCTCCCTAGATTGATTTTGATGATTACAAAGCAGTTGAAGAGGTACCAATATTTTTATTTGAAAAAGTCTTTGTGCTCTTCAGGGGCAAAATCATAATTTTACCAAAACCCTGATTTAATAGTATCAATTGGTAGAACAAAAGATTTGTGATCTATTGGCAAAAATTCCATTATTTTTGGACTTATATTTTGGAAGTTATGCATGTTTGAAATCCATGAGTCGACCCATGAGTCAGCTCATGGCACAATGAGCAGTTTGGCACGCAGAATTTTTGACTTGGCACAACCTGTGAGTCGACTCATGAGTCGACCCTCAAGACATGAGTCGACTCATAAGTCGACCCCTACAGTTTTAGGCCAAAAATTACAGAATCCTGTTTTCTGGTTTCTTCAACAGAGGTCGACTCATGAGTCGACCCCTGAGGCATGAGTCGACTCATGAGTCGACCCCTGTGACGGGATTTCTCCGCAACGGCTAGTTTTTAACCCGTTTTAAGTACTTTTAATGCTCATTTAATGTGGTCTAATGGCTCTTTTTCAGCCTAGAATATTTTTCTCTATTTCTTAAAGCTATAAAAGGATTTAAAAGGTGGGAAAACAAGATGAGACAGCAAGAGATTGAAAAGAAAAGAAGAGCATTCAAGAACATTCAAAAGAGAAAATTTGAAAAAGGGTTTCTCAAGCCAACTTTTCAGCCCTAATCAAGAGCTCATTTAAAGCTTTCAAGAAGCCATCAATTCAAGCTTACCAACTCCTCAAGCGCTCAATCAATTCTCCATCCACCTTGAGGAGATCCAAAAAGGGCTTCTTCTCTTGAGTAAAGTGTATTTAAAGTTATATTCGCTCATTAAAGGAGCTTTTCTTGTACTTATTTGTGCTATAAATTGTTTTACTCAGTTTGAGTGATTGCTTTTGTTTTGGAGGGATTCCAAAACAAGGGAAGGTTGATCCGAACCTAGAATCGGAGTGTATTGGGTTGGCTTGTACCCGGAAAACAAGTGGACTAGCTTGGGATAGCTAGTGTCGGAGTTTTCGATGTTTGTATTCGGGTTGAATACAAGTTTAGTGGATTGGATTTCCCAAGTAGGAGCTTGGGGAGTGGATGTAGGTGCAAGGTTGGCACCGAACCACTATAAATCCTTTTGTTTGTGGTGTGCATAATTGCTTCTCTTTAACTCTTCATTATTTCCTTGGATTCTTGCTTTTGGCAATTAATCTTGAATTAAGGTTATTCTCCTCATTCATTTAGCTATTGACAAACATATTTCATAAGTCATTAGTTAAGTTCAAAATTTTTAGAAACCCAATTCACCCCCCCTCTTGGGTTGCATAGCTGGGCAACACATGCATAATTTCAGAGAATAATTATTTATTTTCAGAATAAATATGAAATATCTCGAGAAGATGATTCATTACTTACCTTTCACGGAGCACTGAATGAATAGATCGACTAACTTCTAGGAGATTCTTCAGTACCTATTATCCAAAATTATATTTTTACATTAATTTTAATTCAAAATTAAATCTAAACAAATCCAAAATCAAAACCTCACTTAAAATCAGACTCTTCCCTAAACTCGATTAAAATCATCAAAATGAAGCCTTTCACTATGCTAATTCTAGAGGAATAACTTTGGAGAGAGAAATCCATCAAGAGAGAGAAACAATCTAGAGAGAGAAAATTCTAGAGAGAGAAAGTAGAGAGAGAAAGTAAAGATTCAGACTGAAAGAAGAGAGAGAAACTCTCTCTCATTTTTTTTAATTATTTTTTTTTCTTTTTTTTCTTTTCTTTTCTTTTCTTTTCTTTTCTCTTTTTCTTCTTTTTCTTCTTCTTCTCTCGGGCTCCTTCCAGGCCGAAATAGGGGACCGGCGGGTCCCTTCCTTTGCCGGGCCGTTTAGGCCACGATCATCATGGTGGAGGCCGACGGCAGAGGGGGGCCACTCTCTCGGGTTCGGAGATGCAAGGTCGGCGGTCGGTTGTGATCGCCGGTGCCGGAAAATCAAAGGGAAGAAGAGGCCAAAATAGGGGTCTCTTTTTCGACCAAAAATTGGCGACACCCGTCACCCACAGTCGCGCACAAAGGCACGGAAAGAAGGGGAAAGAAGAGAGGAAGAGAAGGAAGGCTTACTTCAGCCTCCGGTGACCCCGTCGGTGAGCAATCACGGCGAGAAAGAAACGAGTATCCGCGGCTCCAATCGGAAAAATCAGGGAGGAAAAGAGGGAAATAGAACCGATGATCGGCTTCTAAGGAAGGGGAGGATCTTTTTATAGAGAGCCCTAGGACTCCTGGTGGTCCTAGGACTCCGATCTCCTTGGTTTGATCAGAGAAGAAGACTCCTACCGGGAGTCTTCTTCCCGATCCCCTGTTCTTCCTCTTTTTTTTTTTTTTGAGCTTGGTTCTTTTAATTTGGGCTTGGGCTTGGGCTATAACATACTTCACCCCTAAAAGAAATTTCATCCTCAAAATTTTTCTTACTTGAGTCTTCATAGTTTCTTACTTGAATCTCATCCACAAATATTTTAATATTCTAATTCTTGATATAAATTCATTCTTAGATCATTTCATAAGAAAAAATCGGTACATCAATATCGATCTGAAATGGAATCATTCATTTTTTTTTTATAATCAAAATCAATGTCTCTATTCTAAGTAAGTATATCAATTTACTTTATCTAAATATTAACTATTCTTAATTAATCGATTCATTATCAAATTAAATTATAAATAACTCCAATCCATCTTTTATAGAACAATCGTCAATATCAATAGATAACCTCAATCTTTTTCATTTAGTCAGAGAAATAATAATAATCAAAAGAGTTCAAACTTCAAATTTTATTATATCCTGGAGCTAAATATTTAAGTATAATAATTTAAGATCAAAATCATCATTCGATAAACGATCTCAAATTCTTCCTAATAAATAAAGAATTATAAAATTTAATTTTAGGATAGAGAAAATTTATCTCTAAATATTCTAAATCTAAAATCAAAAATCAAGGGTCCACTCATCCTAGAATTAGGATGCTAAATATTTTTGTAGCATGGTAGATGGAAGCACTACTTTTAAAAATCACATTAGGATATCTAAATAATTTAAAATTTTAAAATATTATTCTTTCTAATATCAATAAATTTTTTGTATCAAACCATATCATCTATCATAATTCTTTAACTCAAAGAATTAACATTTCTGACTTACTCAAAGTAATCCAGATTACCATGCTTCCACTGCGCACTCTGATCTAACAATCAAAATTTTTTAGGTTCACCAAAAAAGTTTGATCAAATTATTTCTTTATCTTATCAATAGAAAAGATCAAAAATTTTAAATTTTAATTGAAGTCAAAGATTAACTTTCGATTCTCATTCATACTTTTACTGGTATACAATAATCTTGATTAACCCTTGAGTCCAATATCATATTTAAACCATCATATAGATTTACTATAATCAATATGAATCAAATCTTAATTCTCATATCAATTCAATTCGATAATTTTCAAACCAAAAATCCTTATAAGTCAAATCAATAAAAAAAATCTTTCGATGCTCCACCAAATTTGGACATAATCAGAATATATAAAAATTTTAAATCATTATTATTTTTTTTCTAAAATTTTTATCATCAAGATCTTCAATATCTATCAAATATTTTTTCATAACAATCATACAAGCCTCAAAAATCAAATCTCCATTTAATAGTAGATTCAATTAGGGACCTCGTTAACAAAAGCAAAGGAACTCCATATCAATTCCTAAATCCAAAATTTCTAAATTGTAAATTTATATGGATCCCTTAATCTGAAATAAATATAAATCAGATCTTTTATCTTAATCTGAAGATATCAATTTTTTATTAACAACCTCAACAATAATATCAGAAAATCTCTTGATCAACTTAGATACGAAATCTTTAAATTGAAATTTTATACACATCATATAGTCTCCAAAAGACATAATAAGATCCATATTTAGATCTAAGGATAATGATTAAAGATTCCAGTATGATGAATATCCTTCAATCTCAAAATTAATTTCATCAATAAGAAATAGGCTTCTTTGCAATATCTCCAAATATGCATTCATCCTAATATGCCACTTTATATATGATCCACATACCAAGTTTACTTTCGATAAATATTCTAATCAAGCATCATAAAAAATTTTCTTAGCCCATTCTGGAACAATATTTTATTATCAAATCTTTATCTTGCCAATAATAGTCAACTTCTCACCTAGAAGTAATATCATAGTATTATTCTCACATCGAATTTGAACTTACGATTCACTTGAATAACCAATGATCAAATTAATAATCACAATTGCACAATAAAATTTTATGTCCATCTTTTTGTGATTACTTTCGATCAAGATCTAACTAATCATATCATGATCAATAGATCATCCATCATATTTTAAATTCTATATATCATAATCTCTTGTGATCCTTTCATACATAATCTCAATATTTAACCAAAAGTTCATAAAGATTTCTCCCACTACAATCATCTAAGATTTACACTATAATATCCCTAGTGTCTATCCACTTACACCCATTCTATATCTGATTCTATGTTTCATAATTCATCCACTTATGCTCTGATACCATATTAATTGTCATGCCCCCGATCCGATATCGTGAATCGAGGGTCATGGCAACCGCCGCATACTTATGAAGAACTCTCTCCATAAGCATGCAAGGCATCTCATCACGATATCAATGCATCACAGCGGAAATAATTCAAATAATTATTATTCAACTTTAATTCAAGTAATTAAATCAAATATCTTACATCCAATAAAATTTTAATAAAATAATATATCTAAGTTCAATGAAGTTGACAATGCTAAATCTCGTCTCTAAAAGCTCTGTCTCAATATTTCTCCCCACGCTCGTAATTAATTATCTGAATCTAAAAAATAGAAAAAAAGGTAATGAGCTAGACAGCTCAGTAAGTAACAAATATCTCAACTAGATATTTTAGATATTATATAATTTTTAAGAACAATGCTGCAAATAAACATAAAATATAATTCATGCTGATTTTATACAAATCCAATCTTTTCAAATATTCACATATAATATAATTATAAATCCGATTCGATTCAAAATACTCATAACTCAACATCCTCGACTATGACCAACGTTTCACCCCCATTGGTGGGGTCCACTGAATACCAGCGCACAACCCCCACTGGCAGGATCCACAAACACCAGCGCACAACCTCCACTGGCAGGGTCCACTAAATACCAACGCACAACCTCCACTGGCAGGGTCCACTGAGTACCAACGTATAATCCCCATTGGCGGGGTCCACTAAAACATAGTTAGACTGAGAGCATAAATCCGATCTGTATCAAAATACTTTTGTATCATAATATATCATAATTTTTCACTGAACATGTGCATAATCGATGTACCATAATATTTCAAAAGCACTTTTCTTTCAAAACATAATTTCATAAATCATGCATAATTTCAGAGAATAATTATTTATTTTCATAATAAATATAAAATATCTCGAGAAGATGATTCATTACTTATCTTTTACAGAGCACTAAATGAATAGATCGACTAACTTCTAGGAGATTCTTCAGTGCCTATTATCCAAAATTATATTTTTACATTAATTTTAATTCAAAATTAAATCTAAACAAATCCAAAATCAAAATCTCACTTAAAATCAGACTCTTCCCTAAACTCGATTAAAATCATCAAAATGAAGCCTTTCACTACGCTAATTCTAGAGGAATAACTTTGCAAAGAGAAATCCATCAAGAGAGAGAAACAATCTAGAGAGAGAAAATTTTAGAGAGAGAAAATTTTAGAGAGAGAAAGTAAGGGTTCAGACTGAAAGAAGAGAGAGAAGAGAGAGAAACTCTCTCATTTTAATTATTTATTTATTTATTTTCTTCTTTTTCTTTTCTTTTCTTTTCTTTTCTCTTTTTCTTCTTTTTCTTCTTTTTCTTCTTCTTCTCTCGGGCTCCTTCCAGGCCGAAACAGGGGACCGGTGGGTCCCCTCCTTTGTTGGGCCGTTTAGGCCACGGCCGTCACGGTGGAGGCCGACGGTAGAGGGGGGCCACTCTCCATGATTCGGAGATGCAAGGCCGGCGGTCAGTTGTGATCGCCGGCGCCGGAAAATCAAAGGGAAGAAGAGGCCAAAACAGGGGTCTCTTTTCCGATCAAAAATCGATGACACCCGTCACCGGCAGTTGCGCACAAAGGCATGGAAAGAAAGGGAAAGAAGAGAGGAAGAGAAGGAAGGCTTACTTCGGCCTCCGGTGACTCCGCCGGTGAGCAATCACGGCGAGAAAGAAACGAGTATCCGCGGCTCCAATCGGGAAAATCAGGGAGGAAGAGAGGGAAATAGAACCGATGATCGGCTTCTAAGGAAGGGGAGGGTCTTTTTATAGAGAGCCCTAGGACTCCTGGTGGTCCTAGGACTCCGATCTCCTTGGTTTGATCGGAGAAGAAGACTCCTACCGGGAGTCTTCTTCCCGATCCCCTGTTCTTCCTTTTTTTTTTTTTTTTTTTGGGGCTTGGTTCTTTTAATTTGGGCTTGGGCTTGGGCTATAACACTATTCTTGTCCTTGAATATGCAAATAGCTTTGAGGCAACACTGATCTTTCAATACCTTGCAAGCTATCTTTATCACATCACTTTCTAAATCCTAAATGATGTCTTTTTCACATTGTCATCCCCAGGAACCTAGCTTTTTGCTACCACTCAAACGATGAAATAGTAGAGGAGCAACTCCAAGTTAAATGAGAGCGATGAAATCAAAAAACTCCCTTCAAATTCCCAAGAAGTAGGCTCATGCTTTGTCTTGGTACATCAAGCTTCCATAGCCTATTGCTTTGTGTTGCACCACCTGTAGTAACTTAATATATCACCAATTGATGGTTTAATGTAAAAGTCTTATCATACAGGCTAGACCATGGAGGTACATTCTATATGTAGAGAGTGGTTCAAATTTACTTCTGCATTATCAATTAAATTATCACACTCACCTCTTGTGTATATTTTACTTCTGCTTCCGCCTAATCTCCATTAGCCGCAGAAATTATTATGATATGTAAACGCTTTTATACGTCAACCTATTCTCATGTAATTATAAATAGAGTTTTCAGTGTGAACACTTCAAAGAAGAATTTGACCATTTAATATTTGGTGATGATTAAATACTTTGTTTTTTGAAATATAGATGCAATCAATCCAATTCATCGCTACCAACTTGAATTTTATAATATGATTTATAGAAGGAAAACTAAGTCTAGTATTTGAAATAAAGAATTTTATTAGAGTAAAAATATGAAACAAGTACCCTAAAAAGGATCATGCTGTCATGGGGTCATACTACCTCGGCCATTATCCTTAGAACTCATCCTCGGACACACTCTTTGGATCGATCGAAGTACCGAGACAGACTCTAAATAGCAAACATCATCCAGACATCCTGATAATGGAGCAGACAACTTCATCAAACTTCACCTTCGACTGTATGCTGAGGACATCAACATATTGCCATTGACCTTGCAATCGATCCAGCATAGATAACTACAGCCAACGACTAGCCAAGAACGCCATGGAGAGCCAAAAGAGAATAATCCTATTGGCTCCCATCCGACCCTCCAACTTGGGTGCCTGCCGACCTTAAGGTTGGAATCTTGCTAACCACATGGGATGATTTTCCACGACGGATACTGATGAACACTAGGAATCTTGCTGACCATGCGGGCCACCACTAGAAATCTTCATCAAAATATGGCCACTACCCATGATTAATAACCTTCGATTTACAGATTTTCTATCCTAATGGCCTAACAGATCATGCTCTGACCTACCTACTTATGTAACCATTTACAACTCCACCTCTATATAAAGAAGTAATGAGAGGACCCTCAAGGTACGCACAATATAACATAAGTTCATACTCTCCATCTTTTTACTGTTCTCAAACTCTAGCTGACTTAATCATCGGAGGGTCTCCTATTGGAGAACCTCCGATGAGTGTGGACTTCTTTTGCGAGTCCCTATCTGCATCCCAGCACTCAGATCGTCCTCTATTCTTGGCCACATCAATGTCCTCTGAAGTTTTGATGTAGCAATTTGGTGCTAGAAGAAAAGCACAACAGCCCAACAAAAGAGAGATATGGTAAGATGCAACTACTCTACCCCTTCTCACCAACAGTCCATCCAATGAAGCCAAGGTGGAGTCACACAGCCATCCACCTCAAACAAGTCAAAAATCAACCTACAAAAATGACTTGGTGGAAATGTAGCCAAATAGTCAATTTGGAATAGGCCTTAGAAGTTTTCATTGGGCAACATATGATCTCGACTTATGACTTCTACTGAGGAGAGTTAGTATACCTGGGTGAGCAAAGCTTGGATTTTATCCAAAACCAACGACTACAAAAAATTCATGCACCTAAAGTTAGAATAAACTTCGACAAGCCAATGAACACCAAAAAGTGAAAGCATTAGGTAAGTATAACGAAAATATACTTTTTATTAATTAAATTTTTTATTTACAAAAAAAAGTGTCAGAAAGAAGGCATCGAAAAGCAAATACAGAAAGATGAAGATCTAATCTTCATATGAAGAGAATACCTTGTCGCTGTTGCCAGGGCGGAGGCACCTAAGATCCAATTTTAAGATGATACACTTCAAGCAGGCCTTACAGTCTTCAAAGTTCTGGATGAAGATGGCAACAGAGGCATTAGTGATCTCCTCCTCAAAGACCACCGAAGCCTTATACTCCTCAATGTAGTAGTACCGGACCTCGGTGGGAATCCATAAGAAGAAATTGGGGGCCCCTCCACTACCACTAGGCAGGAGAGGGTTCACCCCAAGCCCTAGGGAGGAGACGGAGCCCAACTCGATTGAGGAGCTTGAGACAATGCCAGCAATTAAGGCAACAATAGCAAGGAGCTTCGGCTAAGTACTCTCCATCCTCTTGGATGAGGATTCTCTATGGGAAGAGGCTATTTTCTTCTTTATCACTTGCTTACAAATCATGACGATGGCTTCATAGCTAATAAAAAGGAGAAGGAACTCTCTCTGACAAGTGCAATAATAAAAAAGATGGCTAGCAATTGAATAACAAAATTCTACTAGATGAACAGTCTATTTATACAAATCTTAAATAATATGGATCTGGTCATCAAACCATCAAATCACACCACATGGCCAACTATGAAGTGATGAACCTCGCGGTCCTTTATTGCATCCCTATCTGATTAAGCCCCATGGAATAATTCACAAGGGATGCCTTGGAAGTTATCTTAACCCACCACATGACGAGTCTAGGTAGGTCCAGAGGTAGTTTCTAGATCTAATTCCTCTAGGAATGACATAGCGATCTCCAATTGGTGGAGCCATAACCATCGATTCTTAATCTTTAAAGCCAAAATAATGATCAATCTCAAGCTACCCATGTCTCATAAATATGTCGAGATCCATGAAGCACCGAATCTCTTCAAATTATTAAGATATGATTTGCGAAGCAATGCAGTGGTCACCTAAAGGCCCAACAACTCAAATTTGCCAGCTCGGACATGCATCAAGGACTACTACTTCCTTCATCTGAGACAAATGCCTCGAACTTGAAAGTGGGAGCCTAATAAAAGGGGTTTGTTATTCTTACATGCCTAAATAAAAGGGGCTTGTTATTCTTTTTGTGCATGTAAGAGAGAAAAGAAAAGGCTTTTCACGGTGAGAAGTCCTTAGGCATGGGTTCATGGCATGAAAAGAAGAGAAGAGTCCTCTCTTCTTGGGTTAGCGTAAAAACCTAGTTTCTAGGGTTTGGTCTTAAGGGTTTGGGAAGAGAAAAAAATAAGAAAAAAATTTATTTCTTCTTCATTCTTCTTCTACATCCTCATCTCCTTCGGAAGTCCATCTTCAACCTCTAAAAATATTTCAGAGATTTGAAGAAAAGATCTAAATCAGTCAAGAAGAAGGTCTTCGTGCGAACTAGTATTTTCGATGAGACCGATCAGATCGGGGCTTCGAGTGGAGCTTCTGTAGAGGTCAGATATGTGTGCGGCTGTGAGAAACCAGTGAGAATCTTTCTTACCATGTCTTTCAACAATGGTGATCATCAACCCATACTCAGTATCGAGTTCTGAACTCAGGTAGATGTAGGTTTGATCTACTGTTTATATCTATGCATGTAGATTTATCTTCTATTTTTTCAGATTTTATATGCAACATATCATGTCATAGATCCTAGAGTAGGTTGATTTGATGATTAGATTATATACATGTTAGGTTAATATGATTAATCTAGTTATCTTCTGTTGTATTTTATTTCAAAAAATTTTAAAATATATGCATGAAATCGTCTATATTTTTCAACAATGATATCAGAGTCTAGGTTCATTATAACATGTTATGTGTGCTTATTAAATCTAAAATTTAATTTTATTTAGATTTGATATGTGATATCTTAGATCTAAATTTAATTAATGATTGATCGCATAAATTAAAATAAGGTTGTCCTGCTGTACGGTTTAACCCTTACAGTGAACAGGTTATCCTAGTTTATGCTGATCTTTGATAAAATTTGATTTTACATGTTACATATGTTATTTATGATCTAATTTAGATATAATCTAAGGTTGTGATCAGATCTAATGTAATTTAGATTAGATCTAAATTTAAGCATATATGATATATGATTAGATCACATGATTCGATTAGCAAGTATTTAGATTGGGTTGATCACCAGACGTCTAGTCATAGGAGCAAAAAGGGTTTAAAGATCCTATCTGTTCATTCGATGGGGTGCTCTTATGATATATAGAGGTATCATATGATTAAATCCTATGAAGAAAAATATGAAAGGAAGAACTTATTTTTTTGCAAAATCCTAAATCTTGAAACCCTAGGTTTGTTGTATATGATACAAACTTATATGAAAAAGTAAAATATCTAATATATATAATTAAAATTATTTTAATATAAAAAATAAAATTTGAAATCATAAAAGATTTAGGTATGATCTAAAACTGTATTTATGATTGATTTTATTTTAAGATTATACAAGATTTTTCAGATCTGAAACTCTTTAAAATATGCTCACAAATTATTGGGTTGATCCAGTTTTGAATTGAGTTGACCTAGTCCTCTTGTGTAGCCAGCTCAATGTTGATTGAGTCGATCCAAGTTTCAAAATAAAAAATCTTTGCATAAAATTTATTATAAATTATTTACAAAATAAAAAATTAAAATTATTTCAAAATCTAAATCTAAACCCATGTTGAATCTATACTTAATTGAAAATTAAGTTGAACTAATTAGATCTAGAATTATGAATTAAAGATCTAATATCATTCGCATAAAATATGGATTGATGGGTTTATGGGTTAGCTTGATCAGGTCATCTTAATTAGGTTAGATCTAAGATTAAAATCAAAGAGTTAATAAACTAAGTAGAGAAATTGATTAAATCTAACCAATATTGAATTAGATTAAATCAAATTTTCTAGAACCAATATAATAGTTGTAGATGGTCAAGTCTATGCCTTTGATTAAACCACATAGATCTTGATCATGGCTCAGTAGTCGAATCCGAGTCTTTAGGCAAAACCAAATTGAAACTAATGAATCAGTTGGTGTTTAAGATAAGTTTGTATTTTGACCGATGATTTTTAATTGAAAGTGGCTTACCTTGTCATTTTGATGGTGTCTAAGGCAAACTTAGCATACCCTCCCATCGATCTTACTTACCTGACTGATATGGTTAATCAGCTTTTGATTAGGTTGCTCATTGATTCGTACTAACCATGCTATATAGGTAAATCAATGTGATTGATTTAGGTGCTCCTAGATTGACCAGCTAGTCTTTAGTCCTCTTCATGACTTAGAAAAGTCAGTGAGAGGGTTTATAACTAGTTGGTGGACCAGATTAAGCTTAATCCTCTTTGATCTGACTTGGTGAAGTCAGTGAAAGAATTAAGAATAACTGGTCAAATCTCTTCTCTAAATTAATTCTTAAATCTTCTAAATTATCAATCAATAAAATAAACTAGTTATGCTGATAACTAGATCATAGTCTCTCATTAAGGTAAATGATAATGGGTCTATTATTTCTGATTGACATTGCAAGCGCCATCCATCTGGTATTTCTCTGAATGATAAAATTATCATTCATTATATGATGACTCTGCTATACTATCTGATGAATGGTTGGATTGATCAAGCCATACTCGAGTCTGATTATTTATTAGTTAGAATCACGAGTAGGTTCATGTTAATGGTTTGACCTAATCGAAACTTTCAGTGGAGGCCCATCGCTTACTAAAATGAAACTTGAGGTAAAATTAATTATTAAAAACTATTTGAAGAAATAATTGGTTAAGAACCTACCTATAGATGTACATAGATAAGCCGGTCAAAGTTGGGCTCATGTGCAACTGTGTGGATTCTAGTACCCGCTAAAAATTAGAATAATTTTTTTAATTGAAGGTAGAGCTACCACTTCGACTAAAATAATGGAAGAACTTTTAGACTAAAGTCTCACTCTTTAGGCTTAATTAATTCATAAATATAGAAATCTTATATTTTTCTTTCAGATATGGCGGATGTCCGTTGCTTCATTTACTGTTGGACAGTGACTTATTTATAGGATCAACTTCGATAGTTGGTATCGAAAGTTGTAAATAGTTCTAGAGCACGAATGGATCCTATATATGATTATGGATCCAACATCTGATGTTTTTGTGTCCAAAACACATGATGCGATCAAAGCACTTATTAGAAGTGGCCAAATGATCGTATCACCGTATGATATTTTTGAAAGTAGCGAAAATATAAATTTAGTTGTAAATTTGATGATGCTTAGTGGAAGAAAATCCTTCAAATGTTGAAGGAATTCTCTTGCACCTCTGAAGATGTGTTTTCAATGGGGCAACAATTCTTTGAGAAAGAAAAGAAAAGGTAGGTGAAAGATATCGTGGTTGGGCTATGGAGCTTAAACTGACAAATGAGTCTTAGGCTAATCTAGTCTGATAGAGTCGCTTGACCGAACAGATTAAGGAAAAGAAATCAGCAAAGAGTTGCTAGATAAGGTACTTATATGATAACACCTTATGATTTCTCTATCTGTGACACTACTATCTGGATATTGGATATCGAAAGTCTATACAAATTGTTGCAACATTTCAGATTAGTAGAAAGATTGAAAACAGCAAAGGATTCCTAAATATTGGAGCTGAAAGTCATGTTTCAGTTCTGACTTTAGAATTTTCAAGCAAGTTTTCGATTCTAATAATATCATTTTCGGTGACTGTCATCATTGTCTATTTTGACGAATATAATTCTGTAGGCCTTCTGACTAAGGATGAATTTACATTGTCAACATAGAATGATTTTAGTGATATCATTATAAATGATGTCAAAATCATGATGGACAACTAAAGAAATGATATTTACGAATAGTCACAGTCTGTTAGTGTATTGTACATAACAACAAACTCTTTAGAGTAGATAATGTATTGAAATAATTCTCTCTTATTGGAATCAACTTTGTCAGACATAGTTTGATGCATGATAGGATTTACAAGTCTGTCAGTCTTCTATTAAGTTATGCTCTTGAGACTACTTGTCATGTTCTCAATGGATTCTGAATTAATCAATCGCAAAGACTCCATATGAGATATGGATTAGGCATAAGCCGATACTTTCTTATCTTAAGATTTGGGTGTGTTTATTTTATATCAAGCATTTGCAATCGATTAGCTTGGATCCCAATCCTATATGTATTATTTTGTAGGATAATCCCAAAAAATCTAGGGGATATAATTTTTACCTTGCTAAAAAATAAAAGTTGTTTGGCATTCTTTTTAGAAAAAGAGTACCTTAGTGAAGGAACTGATGTCTTTGATGTGAAACTTATGAATTTGATAGGTAAAAAAATCGACATAATTTAGTGAACCCATAGAATCAGATTTAATTAGATCAAATCTGAACCTATTGTAGAGGCACCATTAAGGAGATCCGATAGAGTACCACGTCTGTCAGATAGATACTTCGATTTCTAGTTCTGGAACGTGATCCTATTGAACTCGATGAGAACAACAAGGATCTGATCACCTACATGAATGTCATGCAGAGGTCCAACTTCAATTAGTGGCTTGAAGCCATAAAATTTGAAATGGAGTCCATAATGGTCAACGGTGTATGGATACTCGTTGATCCACTCGAAAGGATAAAGATCATAGGGCGTAAGTAGATCTTCAATAGGATCAAAGGGCACAGACGAGAAGATGGAGACCTACAAAGCCCATCTGGTTGCCTAAGATATTGTCAACATTATGGTATTGACCATAATAAGATATTTTCTCCTGTGACAATGCTAAATATTTCGAAGTTGGAATATGTATTTTGATAAGTGATCAAAATGCATGGCTTTATTGAGAACGAAGAAGAACCCTGCAAATACAATGGGTTAATAGTTCTGTGAGTGTATTTTTTTTTTTGTATGTGAATAAAATTTTTTTAATCGAGAATGAATTCCTTACATTACAGAGATTAAAGATTTTGCTATTATTATTGTTCTCCATAAAAGACTTGGAAAAAGTATCTCTCATCCTAGGGATAAAGATCTACAGAGAAAAATCTAAAACCTACTTAGATTATCCTAGTCTATGTACATAGAGTATTTATCAGTAGAATTTATTCTATTATGCACATCATGTACGAGACTAGATATAGTATACTCACTAAGGGTAGTGAGTGGATACCTATAAGATTCGGATGAGAATCACTGGAAGGTCATCCATAAGTATTAGAGAAATACTAAAGACGATGACTCGGTTATAGAGAATCTGACTTAAAACTTGAAGAGTATGATTCTAATTTTTTTTTAGTTAGACACAATAGCAAGAATATGTCGGAATAAATCTTTACTCTAAATAATGAACAATCTACTGGAAAAGTTTCAAATAGAAAGATATAGCCAAATCAATTTGTGAGCCAGAATGCATTGCAGCATCCGATGCTTGCAAGGAAGCTATGTGATTGTACAGATTTACTAGCAAACTAGGAGTGGCACCCTCCAATGATGGTTTTGCTATATTGTACAGCATCGGAACCATAGCTCATGCTAAGAAATCAAAGTTCCATTAGGTTATCAAGCATCTTGCATCATTACTACCTTATTCGAAAAATCTATTAAGGTGATGTCGAATTTTAGAAGATCGACGAAAAAGAACCTAACCAATCCATTTACTAAAGCCTCGTATTTAGGATTCTGAGATGATAAATCAAAAATGGGTATATGATACTATATGATTGGCTTTAATCAAATGGAAGTTATTGAGAAATATATCCTAAAGTCAATCGTTTGATGATTGTACTAATTATAAATATATATAATTGATCAATAATAAAAATTATTTTATTTTTTTCATCATAAGGTTATATTTCTAACAACTCCTGTGATATAATGAAGTTCTTAATATTACTTTGATCGATAATGAGGATTTATCGTGTAGTCCTTAAACTAGTTCGCGACCAAACGATATGCTATTAATAGGACGATAGTGATATTAAATATAGGTCATTGTGTGCCATATGCATTGGTTATCCTTGTAACCAAATGTATGAGATATTGGTATAGCATACAGGTGAAATATAGGAGTACATCATCACTGAACATGACCAACTACGGAGCACTCTACTATCAAGAGTAGCTTGCAAAATATGGGTATAAGTATCCCTCCGACTGAGATCACCATGGTGACTTGTAAGTAACTCACTATACTTTATGCCAGACTAATTGAATTGTAATTCAGTAACGAAAAATTTTTAATGCAGTTAAGTACTTATCAAGTCGATCCATGAGTCAAGATGGGATTGACCCCTCCAAATTAGTAGGAGTTAATATATCAATATATTTCAATTTAGCAAAATCTGAGTCCGATAATTCATATGATGGATTTGAAAGATTAAAATATAATATGGATGATTTATCTAGGATTGATAGTTAAATCTTAGATCGTCCTTGAGCATTAGGATCAAAGAGATGAATTATACAATAATCATACGTCAGTAGGTTCTTGAATGTTGCTTTACCATAATTCGATCTATCCGGACGTTGGTTCTATTACTAGATAGTTACATCGATTGATTCATAAATCTGTTTCTATTCTATCGACTTAGGTTCGAATATATGGGTCACACTCAAAAAAATTTCTGACTAATCATGTGGCTGATTAATGATTGAGAATCGCTCAAGGCTTAATGTCAATTCAATTGATGGTTAATCTTATACAAAAGTTTAATGAATTTATTGTTAAGTGTTAGTAAATTAATAAAGATTAATTAGTAATTAGATTGCTAATTAGATTAATTTGATTGAGCAAAGAGGATTAAATAAAATTTAATTGAATTAGATTCAATTAGATCTAATCCGATAAGGTTATGAGGTGATCTAATCGCTAAGAGAGAATTATCCCTGATTTGATCAGAACTTTGGTCAATCAATTCTTAGTTTGATTAAGATTGATTAAAAAATTATGAACCTAATTAGATTAAATTTTATTTATTTAGGCTTAATCAGATGTGATTTGGTTCGAGTCAAATAAGAAATCAAGAGTCCATAAATTGTTGGACCCCTCCCTTGCGCCACAAAACTTTGGATGCCTATATCTCATCATGCCAAGAAGTTTTTGCATGTGATTTTTCATGCTAAAAATATCTTCTGCCCTCTCTTTCTCACGTCCAAAGTGAAATATTATCTGGTCTTTATGGTATGTTCAAATATGATTTGAATTGGTAACCATATGGATAATGTTTGAATTATCTACAAGACCTTGCGCCTATGCCTTCTTTTCCCTTTATTTTGTGTGACAATATAAGGATTTTACATGGAGAATCAGATAGAGATCTGATTCCACATGAAAGCAAGTTATTTGGGGCATCCCATATTGTTTTGGCATTGGAATTGTGAGAGGGAGGCGATATCTCATGGAAGAGTCCAAACATTGTTGGACTCTTCATCCCACTTCTTTACATGTCTAAATAAAAGGGGTTTGTTATTCTTTTTGTGCATGTAAGAGAGAAAAAAAAGGTTTTTCATGGTGAGAATCCTTGGGCATGGGTTCATGGCGTGAAAAGAAGAGAAGAGTCCTCTCTTCTTGGCTTAGGCAAAAACCTAGTTTCTAGGGTTTGGTCCTAAGAGTTTGGGAAGAGAAAAAAATAAGAAAAAAATTTGTTTCTTCTTCATTCTTCTTTCACATCCTCATCTCCTCCAGAAGTCCATCTTCAACTCTAAAAAATTTAGAGATTTGAAGAAAGGATCCAATCAGCCAAGAAAAAGGTCTTCGCGTAAACTAGCATTCTCGCGGAGACCGATCAGATCAGGACTTCGAGTGGACCTTCCGTAGAGGTCGGATACGTGTGCGGCTACGAGCAACTAGCAAAGATCTTTCTTACAATATCTCTTAATAGCGACGATCATCGATCCATGCTCAGGTATCGAGTTCTGAACTCAGGTAGATATAGATTTGATCTACTGCTTACATCTATGCATACAGATTTTATCTTCTGTTCTTTTCAGATTTATATGCAACATATCATGTCATAGATCCTAGAGTAGGTTGATTTGATGATTAGATCATATGCATGTTAGGTTAATATGATTAATCTAGTTGTCTTTCACTGTATTTTATTTCAAAAAATTTTAAATACATGCATAAATTGCCTACATTTTCCAACAAGAGGGGGACCCAACTCGATTGAGGAGCCAGACAATTGAGACAACAATAGCAAGGAGCTCCGGCTGAGTACTCTCCATCCTCTTGGATGAGGATTCTCTATGGGAAAAGGTTATTTTCTTCTTTATCACCTGCTTGAGAATCATGATGATGGCTTCATGGCTAATAAAAAGGAGAAGAACTCTCTCTGATAAGCGCAGTAATAAAAAAGATGGCTAGCAATTGAATAACAAAATTCTACCAGATGGACAGTCCATTTATACAGATCTTAAATAGCATGAATCCAGTCATCAAACTATCAAATCACACCACATGGCCAACTATGAAGTGACAAACCTCACGGTCATTTATTGCATCCCTATCTGATTAAGCCCTATGAATAATTCACAAGGGATGCCTTGGAAGTTACCTCAACCCACCACATGACGAGTCTGGGTAGGTCCAGAGGCAGTTTCTAGATCTAATTCCTTTAGGAATGACATAGCGATCTCCAATTGGTGGAGCCATAACCATCGATTCTCAATCTTAAAGTCGAAATAATGATAAACCTCGAGCTGTCCATGTCTCATAAATGCGTCGAGATCCATGAAGCACCGAATCTCTCCAAATAATTAAGGTAGATTCGCAAAGCAATGCAGTGGTTACCTAAAGGCCCAACAACACAAATTTTCCAGCTCGGACATGCATCAAGGACTACTACTTCCTTCATCTAAGATAAATACCTCGAACTTGAAAGTGGAAGGTAGGTATTGCGGGATCATACTACCTTGGCCATTGTCTTTGGGACTCATCCTCGACACACTCTTCGGATCGATCGAAGTACCAAGGTGGACTCCAAACAACGAGCATCATCTAGATATACTAATAATGGAGCGGACAACTTCATCAGACTTTACCTTCAGCCGTATGCCGAGGATATCAACATATTGCCATTGACCTTGCAATCGATCTAGCATCGAATAACTACAACTGATGACTAGCCAAGACCGCCATGGAGAGCTAGAAGAGAATAATTCCCTCAGCTCCCATCCGACCCTCCAACTCAAATGCCTACTGACCTCAAGGTCAGGACTTTGCCGACCATATGGGACGATTTTTCATGACCAACACCAATGATGACACATCCAAGCCAGGACGTCGACTATATTTTGACCTTAGGTTGTCAGTCTACCTTGCCACATGGGCCACCATTAGGAATCTTCATCAAAATGTAGCCATTACCTATGACTAACAACCTCCGACTTATAGATTTTCTATCCTAACAACCTAACAGATCATGATCTGGTCTATCGAACTATTAATAGCTTACAACTCTACCTCTATATAAAGAGATAATAAGGAGACTCTCAAGGTATGCACAATATAATACAACACTAAGTTCATACTCTTCTTCTTTTCTACTGTTCTCAGGCTCCAGCTAACTTAATCATCAGAGGATCTCCTACTAGAGAACTCTCGACAAGTGTAGACTTTTTTTGTAAATCTCTGTTGGCGTCCCGACACTCGGACCATCCTCCGTCCTCGGCCACATCAGCATTCTTCAGAGTCTTGATGCAACACATGCCAAATCCAATTTTAGTGTACACAAACAGTTCATCTCAAAGTCTATATTCTCCCATTCAAAGTAAATGTACCACATAAATCTATGCAACTCACACCATTATAGTAAATTTATAATTGTGTCATCATACACAAAGCATTATTATGTAAATTAAATAAAACTTTAACATATACTTTGGATCTTGTTTAATTTCTTTTGTGGTTAGGGAGGAATGAAACAATAAACTTCTAATCATGTGCAAGGGAGTAACATCCAATAGAGTAATATATGCTCATACAATAATATCATAAAGCAGTTGATACTTACAATTGATTGTTAACAATCACCACACTTTTATCAGTAAACAATTGGTCTTAGGTTGTATAGAAACTAGGCTTTTTTTAAAGCAGCAACAAATTATATGTAGTGGCAAAATGCAGAACGAACCTTTAAATAGAATTAGTTAGTACATAGTATTATCTTTTAAATTTAAAAAATTATGATGATACTCCTTCAACTTTTCTCAAAAATACTTTCATCCTAAAACTTTTAATTTTTAGTTAGATCCTATTACTTAGTTTTTAGTTGTAATGTGGCTTAGTTGTCCATCTCTATTAGAATTCATGAATACATAGTTGTCACATGATATAATGTCAAACATGATATTTCTCTTCCATTTGGATAGAAGAGAGGTTGGTTTTTTTGGCAAAAATAGGAGATCACGTAACAATTATTGACTTTTCTCTATTCTATGATAATCTCTACAAGAAAATTAGTCATTTCAGATATATTATTAATAATCTTAGAGCCTGGATGGATGATTGAGTCATATTGTAACTAAAAATTAAGCTTTATGATTTGATTGAAAAAAATTAAAAGTTTTGGGATGTTAGTATTTTATTTTTTGAAAAGTTAAAGGGTATCTCTATAATTTTCTTTTTTAAGTATAATCAAAATAGTTGAGTTGGGCATGCTGTTGAAGGCCGAAAAATAACAGTCAAGCCTCTGCATATGGTGGGAAGTGTAGTAATCCCCATAGTGTTCATCTTTACCCATCTCTTCTCCTTTCTCTTTCTCATTTTCTTAAAAGGCATGTGTATATCATATGCAGAACATTAGTTATTACAAAGCTCAGAAATCAAAAATAGATTACATCATAGAGAAATTACTGGTACTCAAGAAATTGGCAACTAAGAAATAATATTACAATTAGAGACTTGTACCGTAGAGAATCTGGTTTATCATTTGAACTCTACTCTACAGAAAGGATGGATCAATTTATAAGATTTGTATTGATTTTGGTTGATGATGCAAGGTGGATCATGAATCAACATTCCAAAAATAAAGAGCACATAAGAATAAAAAGAGAGGTGGAAAGCTTACAAGCCTACTGTGTGCAACCATGTTTAAAATAAAAATAAAAAAGGCTTAGACTAGTATAACTTTAGATCATACATAGTCTTTAGTCAGGAGCCAGAAGGATAAATTACTCAATATTTTGGGCCAAAATCCAGCCCATGGAGACACTTCTTGCCAACATTCAAACCACATTGGTAGCTAACTGTCATTTATTTTCCCACGCAAATCAGTCCTAAAGGACTTTATGGATGTTTTGATGATATTTGCATGGATTTTCTAGAGAATCCAATCAACCAAATCTTCATTACCCTTTCCCCCCCTCAAGGATTAGTTAGAGAGATTTGTGTATTCACTATTTTACTTACTAGTTGTGAACTGACAAAAAATTAGAAATACAAGAAACGGCCTTGAAAAGGATATCACAATATATGAAATACATCCGAGTTATTGCATTGATTTTGAGATGTTTTAATCTAATAGACAAGGGATTTGCGATGCATATATCTTTTTACTATAAATATTTCAGATATTTTAGATCATATAATACTATGATTTAGATTTTTCAAGTTGCAACTATCTCCCTTGAATTGAGAGTTTTAGCTAGTTTAGTCAAAGTTACGAGAGTCAAGTACTTTTGATGACTTTTCTTCTAGTCTAGCCTTCACCATAATTCATGATCACGATAAACTTCGATGGCTAGGGATTTTGTATGCAAATGCAATGGCTTAAGTGACACTTATTGTATATATGCATAGCTAGGATATTGCACATGCGATGCACTTAGCTGAGAAAGGATGAACCAATTAGGAGTGCTGCAAGAGAGGAATCATGCATGGATGAAGGGCTGTAGAGTTTCCAAACCATATGAGTTTCTCAAGCTTTACACATTCCATATGGGACCTGTCCACAAATTGAAAGGAGAGAGAAAGAAAGAAGAGGAGGAAAAAAGGGGAGAGAGTCACAAAGGCAAAATCACGAGTTGGTATTATAATTAGATTAAATATAAACTTTGAGAAGGTGCCTCCACCCCCAAGTTCAAACCTCACCATAATTCTCTTAGCACTCATTTGGTTGACGGGAACTAGAGGGATAAGGAGATAGTTCCTAAGAAGTAGAAAGGGAACCTCTTATTTGGTTGAAGTTTTAAAAAAAAAAAGAGTAAAAAAAATCTTCCGATGGGAAGTCACTTTACATATTTCATAGAAAGTGGAAACCTATGGAAGAGATGCATTTTGGCACTTCCATGATATGAAAAGTGGTGCTGCTTTTCTTTTTTCAAAATATCCATTTTAAGGTCTACACTAAGTTTTGCAAAATATCAATGGATGGTTAGAATGAAATACTGAATAGTGATATAATATTATATTAATATTATTTTAATATATTATTTTTATTAATATTAATATTAAATATTATATTATATTTAATATCATGTTTATATCTATATTAATAGTTTTATTATATTAATATAATATTAATCTATATTAGTATTATATTATGGTCTAATATTATATTATAATATATTAATATTATATTTATATCGATATAAATATAATATTTATATTTATATAAAGTTTAGGAGCAAAAAGGTATTGTCTTATATCTATAAGGGTATAATTAATATGTTATATAGTTTTTTCAGAAAAATAGATGCTCAATCAAACATAAACTACTCTGTAATAAGTCATTTTTTCATGATCAACCAAATATGCCAAAATTTTATTCTCAAAAATAAGTTCTCAAGAAGTAATTTTTTTTAAAAAAATTCTTCCTACGAACTAAATGAGTCGTTAGTACCAACGCCCCTCCCAAATCATTATGTTATATAATTAGTTTTCACTCTTTTCTCGTATCACTTTTAAACTTGTTACCATCAGCACTTACTCTCATCTTATCACCCCTTGCCACTTGCCTAAGTATAGATGAGGGTTCAATTTCTACTAAAATTATTCTAGGAGAGAGGATGGTATAGGTAAGGGGTGATAATTAGATCCTCCTAATCTGAAGAAAATGAAAAGAACAAAGAAAAGAAAGAAAACCTCATGACTAATGGATAGACTTGATCGAGTCCAGCGTCTGTTAAGATTTGCTAAGCCACAAGTCGTGCATTTGTTAAGATTTGCTAAGCCCTAATATTTCAAATTCAAACACTTTGTTGTGATTTGTTATAATCCTATGTAACAGCCAAAGCTTATCCCTCTGGGTAACTCCTCTATATAAATACTTCGTTGATGTTAATAAGAAATCAAGAGCCTTCCCTGCATTTTTTTGAATCCTTACATGATATCAGAGCCATAAAGCCTAAAAGCGTCAGATTCTATGGCTAACCAATCCAACCTTCTTCAAGTCACAACCAGCCCTGACTCAAACTCAACCTTGATATTGCTGCACAGCTACCCTTGAAACTTACTTTACTAAATTTTCCTTCCTGAAGAGCTCAATTTAACTCTTCTTATCGGCTATGATCTCATTGGTTTTATTGATAGCAATAAGCCTTATCCTAGAAAAAACCATCATCATAGATGGTACAGCTGCAGTCAATCCTACCTATGTTCTCTAGTATAGGCAAGATCAGCTCCTTCTTCATGCCATTATAGCTTCAGTCTCTGAAGTAATTATTTCACTCATTGCTTCTACTCAAACATCCTAAGAAGCATGGGGAAAACTTACATGACTATATGCCAATAAGTCGAGATCACAAGTCATGATGCTCAAAGAACGTTTATGGTTGCCTAGAGGCAATAAACCTATAGCCAAATATCTGCAATCCATCAAGGCAATTTCTGATGAACTTACCATTATTCATGCACCTGTTGCAGAAGATGATTTGGTTATCTGTGTTCTCAATGGTGTTGGATCCGAGTTTAAGAAAATTGCTACGGCAATAAGAGCTCTAGAGGCTGCTATTTCCTTTGAAGAATTACATGACAAGCTTATTGACTTTGAAAGCAACCTTAAATGGGAAGAAGCACTTAGTGAGGCTCCTATTCCTATTGTAAATTTCACCAAGAAAAGCAATTAGAGAAACAACAATAAAGGAAGTTGAAGGGAAAAAAATTTGTTTCTCATGGATAACCACGATTGCATTTAAAAATTTTCTATAAATCTATATGAATAAGGATCAAATCCTTATCTGAATTGCAGCGGAATTAAAGGTCAAATCTCTACAATCTGGATTCAACCTTCATGTAGGCTTGGAACTGCAGGTCCTCTACTTCATACGCACGCCAAACAATACAGAAAAGTGGGATGAATCTCCTGATCAAAGTACCTTTGCAAAGCAACCAAAAGAGAGAGAAAAGATGCTGGTATGACGCCTCACACCAGCAAAGGGGATGCCCAAGGATGGCCCACGCCAAGAGAAAGAGGGGGCGGCAAGGTAGAGAAGACACCAAGGATGGGACGCCCACAAGCCATGCCTCTTTTTCTCTTTCTTTCTTCTCTCAATCTGATTTCTCTACTATGCATCCATAGGTAAAGATCCTCTCTATTTATAGATGATTTTCATGACCTAATAAGTATAGGACTCCTAATTCAAACAAGCTTTGAATCAGTCTACTACTTATGAAAAAACTCCTACATGAAAAAGGATTGCCACCATATATGGCGCCCACAATGCACCCACACCCATATGGGATGGCCCACAATCAGCACCACACCAGGTACTGGTTGGCCAAGGGGTGAGAGAGTCTCAGTGTAAGTAGGACTCCAAGGATCTCATCCTAAAAGGATCCAATTCGAATCCAATTCAAAGCTGGTTCGAAATAATTTCGAAAAACTGTCAATCTCAAACTCTTTAGGACTTTTGGATCAAGTCTAATTTGAAATTTTGAACCCAATTAAGCCTAATTAATTCAGATCTAATATAAAATTAATTAATATTTAAATTTAATTTCTCATAGACTTCTTAGATCATAGATCAAAAACTATTCATCTCCGGGATTGAACCTGAACCTCATGTGTAGTGCTAGCTAGATATAGTCAACTCTGCAATCCTGTTTGACCCATAACTTAATTTTCAATCAAGTTAGTTTATATATTCAAGCAAGTCAAGTACTTCCAAATTAGACACATAAACATAGATCAATACTTTTCTACGTTGTTTGACTTGTGTGTGTAACTTCATAGGTTCAAATACTAAGCCAATAACATAGGAATCGATTCCTGTACTAATCGAAGCTACCATCTAACAATGATTTTCGATGTCCGGATAGGTTGAATTATCGTAAAGAAATATTCGAGAACCTATGCATATGGTTACCGCATAATTCATTCCTTTGACCTTGAATGCTCTAGGATGGTCTAGGTTTAACTGTCAACCTAGAGTGTTTCATCCATATTGTATTTCAACCTTTCAAATTCATCTCATGGATTACCCTGGTCAAGACTTTATTAAATTGAAATATAGCGATACATCAACTCCTATAATCTGGAGGGGTCAATCCCATCTCGATTCATGCACAAACTTCGTAAGTACTTGACTGTACCTAGTAGCTTTCCGTCACTACATCAAAAATTCAGATGGTCTGGTACCAAAGCATAGTGAGTTACTTGCAAGTCACTATGATGATCTCAGGTCTGAGAGATATTTATGCCATACGCTTCGCGAGCAGCTCTTGATAGCAGAATGCTCAGAGGTGAGTCACTTGTTCAGTGGCAATGTACTCCTACATCTTATCTGCATGTCATACCAGTATCACCATACTCCTTGATTAAGAGGATAATTAATTCATATGGCATACAACGACTTTCACTCAATAAATATCATCATTCTGTAATGACGTATCATTTAATCGCGAACGTATTTAAGAACTATACGATAAATTCTCTCTTTATCGTTCACTAACATAGTTTTACGGACTTCATCACAATACAAGAGTTCTACAAAGAAGATGAACTTATGATGAAAAATACTAAAATAATTTTTATTTATTAATCAATAATTTATATACAAAAAAAAAACTCAATCGTCACACGATTGATTTTAGGACATAATTTTTAATAACTCCCATTTGGACTAAAGCTAATCGGAGCAATATCTTATACCTATCTTCTATTTGAAGTCATCAAACTCTCTGATCCTGAGAACTTTAGTAAAAGGGTTGGCTAGGTTTTCTTTTCTGTCGATCTTCTGAAGCTCGACGTCACCTCGGTTCACGATCTCTCATAGCAAGTGATAACAGTGCAGAATATGCTTGGTGCACTGGTGTGACTTTGGTTCTTTTGCTTGAGCTATGGCACCAAAGCTGTCACAATACAGCAGGATAGAGCCATCAATAGAAGGTGTAACTCGTAGCTCGGTGATGAATTTCTGCAACCACACCATCTCCTTTGCAGTATCCGATGCAGCATTGCATTTCGCTTCGCATATAGAATCGACTACAGTATGTTGTTTGAAACTCTTCCAGCAAACAGCTCCTCCATTCAATGTAAATATGTAGCCCGACACGCTTCTGCTGTCATCACAATCTGACTGAAAACTGAAATCAGTATATCCTACAAGTTTCAGATCAGTGTCTCCATAGATAAGCCATTGATCTTTAGTATTTCTTAAATACTTAAAGATTGCCTTTACAATCTTTCAATGGTTCTCATCCAAATAGAGCTATTAAGATGGGCCAGCCCACCCCGATCCACCCTGATCCGCCTCTAAACGGGTCGGGGCGGGCTAGCCCATTGAACTAATGGGTTGGAAAAATTCCAACCCAACCCAACCCGCCATGGGCCGTGGGTTAAACAGGCCAACCCGTCAAAATTTTAAAAAAATAAAATATGTAAACAGTAATATAAACTGAATTTCATACTTAATTTGAGTTCAAATCAATCTATCAAAGTCTCACATCTCAATTCTTAGAGTCATAAAATAAAATTATCAAACTTAAACTAAATACTTAATACAACCCATACTTAAAAGACTTTAAGTTTCAATTTTCAAACTAATTTAGAGGCAAATCAAAGTCCCAAAAAATTATCCTCCATATCATTATTGTGGTCCTCATCATTCAATTCTTCATCTTCTTCCTCTTTTTCATCAATTATCTCTTCAATAATATTAGAACCCTCTTTTGAAGTGTATATATATGTATAAATAAAAAAAGATAGATCAGCCCACCCCGACCCGTCCCGACCCGCTGACCCAAACGGGGTGGCTCATTTGATCCACTTTTAAATAGATTGCTAAAATATAAACCCAACACATCCCATTTATATGACGGGATGGGCTAACCCGATGAATCCAACTCAAATTGATAGCTCTACATCTGGATTAGACTGGTACCTACTCACTACCCTTAGTGAATAGGCCACATTCAGCCTCGTATATATCATGGCATACATGATAGATCTCACTACTGAAGCATATAGTATTCTACTCATACGCTCTCTCTCCTCAAAGGTTGTCGGACAAGTCTTCTTGGAGAGAGTAATTTCATGGCCTAGCGGAAGATAGCCTCTCTTAAAATTTTTCATATTGAACCGCTTCAACATGGTATCGATGTACATAGATTGAGACAATCCAAGCAACCTTCTAGATCTATCTCTATAAATCTTCATTCCTAAGATGTAGGATGCTTTTTCCAAGTCCTTTATGAAAAACTATGATGATAACTACAGCTTCACACTCTGCAAAGTCGGGATGTCATTTTCTACTAACAGTATGTCATCCACATACAGTATAAGAAAGATGACTACAGAATCGATAGCCCACTTATAGACGCAAGGCTCTTCTTCATTCCTAACGAAGCCATATGTTTTGATCACTTTATCAAAATGTATATTCCAACTCCTAAATGCTTGCTTAAATCCATAAATAGACCTATTTAACTTGCACACTTTCGACTCGTCTGTGGATGTGAACCCTTCAGACTGTATCATATACACCTCTTCTTCCAGCTCCCCATTAAGGAAAGTGATTTTGACATCCATTTGTCAGATTTTATAATCTAAGTGTGCAGCTATAGCAGATATAATTCAGATGGACTTGAGCATTGCCACAGGAGAGAATATCTCATCATAGTCATACCATAATGCTGACGGTAACCCTTAGCAACTAGATGAACTTTATAGGTCTCTACATTTTCGTCCACTTCTCTTTTCTTTTTGAAAATCTATTTACACCCTATAGATTTTATCCCTTCGGATGGATCAACTAGTGTCCATACATATTGATGTCCATGGACTCCATCTCGGACTTCATGGCCTCAAGCCATTTTTAGAAGTCGGACCTTTGTATGGCTTCCATATAGATAATTGGATCCTCATCATTCTCATCAAGTTCGATGGGTTCACCGTCCTGGATCAAGAAACCGTAGTATCTATCTGACTGATGCGGTACTCTACTGGATCTCCTTAATGGTGCCTCTACTGGCTCTAAATTCGATTGTCCAATCAAATTCAATTCTGTGTGTATCGGTCCTTCCACCTCATGAATTTTATCAAGTTCAATTTTACAGGCATTAGCTCCTTCTCTAAGAAATTTTTTTTTCAAAAAGACTATCCTGCTACTGACAAACACTTTTTACTCTGCAACAAGGTAGAAGTAGTACCCTTTAGTTTTCTTTGAATACCCTATGAACAAGCATCTATCGAACTTAGGTCTAAGCTTATCTATCTTTAAATACTTGACATAAGCTGGACACCCCCAAACCTTAAGGTGTGAGAGTATCGGTTTACGCCCAGTCCATATCTCATACGAATTCTTATCGATAGATTTGCTTGGTATCTTATTCAAAATATAGCAGGCAGATTTTAAAACATATCCCCAAAAGAAGATTGATAGACTCATAAAGCCCATCATAGATCAGACCATGTCTAACAAGATTCGATTTCTCCTTTCAGACACCCCGTTATATTGTGGTGTTCCAGAAGGAATCTACTGTGAGAGAATCTCATTCTCTTTTAGATATGTCAGAAAGTCATTGGTGAGGTATTCACCTCCTCGATTTGATCGAAGGATCTTAATACTCTTTCTAGTCTATTTCTCTACTTCAATACAGAATCGTTTGAACATTTCAAATGATTCTGACTTATGCTTTATAAGATAGACATACCCATACCTCGATAGGTCATCTGTAAATGTAATGAAGTAGTAGTATCCTCTTCTGATACTTATATTCATAGGTCTGCATACATCAGTATGTATTAGACCTAGGACATCGTTGGCTCTTTCATCATTTTTCTTAAAAGGTGACTTAGTCATCTTACTAAGTAGACAGGATTCGCAGGTAGACAATGATTCACAATCATCTATTTTAAAGATACAGTCTTTGATCAACCTGTCAATCCTACTCTTGTTCACATGACCAAGCCTACAATGCCAAAGGTAGGATTCATTGATATTATCTAATTTAAGATATTTACTGGCTATGTACATTACACCAATAGACCATGATATTATGTATACGTCATGTCTTAATTATCCATGCATAATTGCAATATCATTCATAATGATATCACAAAAATCATCTTTTATTATAAACTTGAAATCAAGTTTGATCAAAAGGCCTACAGAGATGATATTCATAAAAAAAGAAAGATAATAATAATAATCATCTAACATGACACTACTGGACTCGAAGACAAACTACAAAGTTTTCAAAGCTGGAACTGGAATAAGGCTTCCATCTCCAACATTCAGAAACTGCTCATCCTCTCGAAACTTTCTACTTACCTGCAGTCTCTGCAACGAATTGCATATATTAATTAAACTTTCGGTATCTAATATTCAGGTAGTAGTATCACAAATAGAAAAATTACAATGAGTTATCATATAAGTACCTTGTGAAGCAACCGTTTGCTTCTTTCTCTTATTTTTAGGCCTGTTTGGATCAAGGGTGGCTATATAAGTAGAACAATTTCTCTTTCAATGATCCAGCTTCTTATAGAAGAAGCATTCTGCGTGGCTCTTATCGACTTTCGATATTTTGCTCTGCTTAGGATCGGTGACAAGGGATATCTGCACCTTCTTCTTCTTTTCTCTCTTAGAGGTCGATGACCTACAGATGAACCTCTCACTAAATTCACTGGCTCTTTCTGGAGTTGGTGTTCCTTCTCAAAAATCTGTAGTAATCCTAGCAAACCATGGTAGTTCACTGCAGACCATGGTAGTTCACTTTATCATTCTATAATGACTGAGAAAGGATAGGTAGAATTTCGATAGTAAGTTGAAGATTACATCCTTGCCTAACTGTTCATGCAATGAAAAGCCAAATTTGTTTAGACATTCAATCTACTCAATCATGTATAGTACATGATCGATGATTGAAATCTTCTCTCGCATATGGATATTGAACACTGAGCAGAAGATTTTATGTCTCTTCGCATCCTCAGTGGTACTGAAGGACTAACTGAGCAGAAGATTTTATGTCTCTTCGCATCCTCAGAGGTACTGAAGGACTCATTCAATATTTGAATGATCTGCTTTGGCTGCACATCTTCGAACTTACGACTAAATTCATCATTTATAGCTACCCTCATTACACAACGTACAGTCGTTCGGTCATTAAGCTACTTCATGTAAGTATCTCTCACAGCACGGAGAGCATTGGCAGTAAGTTCTTCAGGTACTTCATCCGTAAGGATGTATAGAATCCTCTCGTGCTCCAAGATGATCTTCAACTTTCGATACTAGCTATCGAAGTTGGATTCGGAGAGCTTGTCACTGTCCAACAATATATGGAGGGATGGTGTGTTAGCCATAGCTGAAAAAAAATAAAAGCTTATTAGTATATAAATTACTTAATCCCAAAGATATGGACTTTAGTCTAAAGGTTCTCCCACTATTTTGTACGAATTGGTATCCTCTACCTCCCATTCAAGGAATTATATTAATTTCTTAGTAGGTACTAGAATTTATACAGATTGTATTCGAGTTTGAGTGTGGCTCGACCAACCCTAGTGTATCCATGGGTAGGTTCATAATCAATTATTTCTCTAAACAACTTCTAGCAATTAAGTTTTGCCCCAGGCATTCCTTCAGCAGGCGTGTGGCGCCTCCACTGAAAATCTTAATTAGGTCCAACCATTAACATAATAACACCAAGTGCATCCAACAAATAGATGTCCAAGCCTGAGTGTGGCTTGGCCAATCTGAGCATTGATCTAAAGGTGCAATAGGATGGTCATATGATGAATGATAATTTCAATATCTAATAGACACCAGGCGTGTGGCGCCTCCAATGTCTATTTGAAATATTGGACTCATTATCATGCACCTTAATGAGAGGCTATGAACAAGTTATTTCCATAACTGTATCATTTGATAGACCTAATAATTTAGAGGATTTGATTTTATTGATCTGAGAATAAGAGAAGAAGTTGACCTGCAAGCTTCAAATCCTCCCACTGACTTCACCAAATCATATAGAGGATTAGACACAAGCTGGTTTAAAGACATCTAAATTAGTCATACTGATTAACCTTGATGGTATAGGTCAACACGAATCGACTAGTGACCTAATCAAAACACAATCCACCATGTTGACCAGGTAAGTGAGATAAATGGGAGGGATATGCCATTAACTTGCCGTAGATGCATCTAGATGAGTAGCTCCCAATTAAAAACCACTTGATCGAATCTGTCAGACTTATCTTAGACACTAACTGGTTAATTAGTTTCGATTTGGTTCACCAAAATATTCGGGTTCAACCACAGAGTCATGATCATGGTCCATTTATTAAGGTCAAAAATATGCACTTGGTCAAACTTCAACTATTGAAGTTGATCTGAAAAAATTCTGACCTACTATAATTCAACACTTGATTAGATTTAACCAATTTCTTTACTTGGTCTATATGTATTTCTAACTCTAGATCTAACCCATTAGAAGGATCTGATTCATGCTAACTCTTTGTCCATCGATTTATGTAGTATCTTAATGATCTTCAATTTTCAAATCTAGATCATTCAAACTTAATTCAAAATTAAGTGTGTGAAATGTGTGTTTCAGTCTGTAGAACTATTCTACTAGGATTTCAGATGAAGTATACCATTTGTTTCAACTCATGAAAATAATTTTTTATAATATGTTTAACAATTAAACATGCATAGGTATGATCTAAACTTTATGCATAATCTCATGCATCATGATAACTTTTATATCAATACCAATTACATCTAATATAACATGCTATTCAGATTCTAAAATAATTTTATATCTAAATTTATCTTAGAGAATATTTGGTTGGGGGGAGTTGGGGTCTAGAATCAGAATCGGAATGGGTGACTCCCATTCCAACCATTTAGTTAGGAGGAGTCCCATTCTGATTTTGATTCCAGGATGGAATAGGAATGGCTTAATCTATATAGAACTTAATCCCTACTCTCCTCTATGGATTCAAATTTTTATTCCAATTCTGATTTCGATTTTGATTTTGATCACGAACCAAATACTTTAGAGGATTTGGCCATTCCGATTCTAATTCCAAGCTATTCCGATTCTCATTCCCATTTTCATTTTAGTTACGAACCAAACACCCTCTTATTGTAATGAATCATAAATCACTTTAGATCTAATCTAAACATATTTATGATCAAAATAATTTATAAGAATCTGTTCACTTTTTTTCTTCATGAAATCAGATCACGATGACACATCTATATGTCATAAGAGAATCCGTCGAATGGGCAAGAGAGAGAGATTAATCTCTTCGATCTCTTATGATCAGATGGGCTGATGATCTCATCAATCTGAGTACTAGACTATTAAGATCTGAAATCTAATTTCATATGTAATCACATCAACATGTAATTTTGATAAAATAATTTATGTCATAAACATGTCCTTGATCTTATCAATCATATTTTTCATCTAATCTAATTAGATTTGATGCATCATATATATCATATCAGATCTAAAACATATTTTATGCTGACTATAAAATATCAATTTTGGATCAAATATTGTATAGAAATTTAATTAGATACAAACATGAATGCATAATGACTAAATTTCTGGTTATATCTATTTTTGTGTAATGCTGAATTTCGTTATAATTTAGATCTAAATATTCATCAAAAAGGATCCAATTTAGATCTAAAATAAGTCCCACTTCATAACCAAAATAATAACATTAAAATTTTATTAAAATAAATTTAAAATAATTTTTAAATCAAATTATTATTTCAATAAAAATTCAATAATAATAAAATTTTATTATAACAAACTTTTAACAACCTTAATCAACCATTGATTAAGTTTATCTAATCCAATCAAAATCAGATCAAAAATTTTATTTAAATAGATTTAAATTAGATTTAATATCTAACATAAAATTTTAATAATATATAATATGTAAATAATCCAAAAAATTTAGTTATGTATCCATGTATCAAAGCTTGGCTCTGATACCAATTGAAGGGAAAGAAACTTGTTTCTCACGGATAACTAGGATTGCATCTAAAATTTTTTTATAAATCTATATGAATAAAGATTAAATTTTTATCTAAATTACAGTAGAATTAGAGATCAAATCTTCAGAATCTGAATTCAACCTTCACGTAGGCCTGAAACTGTAGCTCCTCTGCTTCGTGTGCACACCAAGCAATGCAGGAAAGCAGGATGAATCTCCTGATTAAAGCACCTTTGCAAAGCAACCAAAGAAGGGAGAAGAGGTGCTAGTGTGATGCCTCACACTAGCAAAAGGGACGCCCAAGGATGGCCCATGCCAAGAGGAAAAGAGGGCAGCAAGGTGGAGAAGACACTAAGGATGGGACGCTCACAAGCCACGCCTCTTTCTTTCTTCTCTCAATCTGATTTCTCTACTATGTATCTATAGGTAAAGATCCTCTCTATTTATAGATGATTTTCATAACCCAATAAGTATAGGCCTTCTAATTCAAACAAGTTTTAAATTAGTCCACTACTTATGAAAGAAGGACTCCTACATGAGAAAGGATTGCTACCATATATGGCACCCACAATGCACCCACGCCCACACCCATGTGGGATGGTCCACAAATAGCTCCATACCAGGTGCTGGTCGATCGAGGGGTGAGAGAGTCCCATTGTAAGTAGGACTTTAAGGATCTCATCCAAAAAGGATCCAATTTGAATCCAATTCAAAGCTGGTTCGAAATAATTTCAAAAGACTGTCAATCTCAAACTCTTTAGGACTTTGGACCAAATTTAACTTAAAATTTTGAACCCAATTAAGTCTAATTAATTTAGATCTAATATAAAATTAAGTAGCACTTAAATCCAATCTCTCATAGGCTTCTTGGATCATAGACCAAAAACTATTCATTCCTAGGATTAAACCTGAACCTCATGCATAGTTCTAGCTAAATATAGTCAATTCTTCAATCCCGTTTGATCCATAACTTAATTCTTAATTAAGTTAGTTTATATGTTCAATCAAGTCAAGTACTTTCAAATTGGACATATAAACATAGGTCAATACTTTTCTATATTGTCTGACTTATGTGCGTGACTCCATATGTTCAAACACTAAGCCGGTAGTATAAGAATCGATTCTTGTACTAATCGAAGCTACCATCTAGCAATATTTTCGATGTCTAGATAGGTTGAATTATCATAAAAAAAATATTTTAGAATCTATGCATATGGTTATCGCATAATCATCCCTTTAACCCTGAATGCTTTAGGATGGTCTAGGTTTAACTGTCAACCCAGAGTGTTTCATCCACATTGTATTTCATTTTTTTCAATCTATTCATGGATTATTCTGGCCAAGACTTTACTAAATTGAAATATAGTAATATATCAACTCCTATAATCTAGATGGATCAATCTCATCTCGATCTACGTACAGACTTCACAAGTACTTGACTGTACTCAGTAGCCTTCCATCACTGCATTAGAAATTCAGATAGTCTGGCATCAAAGCACAGTGAATTGCTTGTAAGTCACTATAGTGATCTCAAGTCTGAGGGACATTTATGCCCATACGCTTCGCAAGCAGTTCTTAACAACAGAATGCTCAGCGGGTGAATCACTTGTTCAGTGATGATGTACTCCTATATCTCACCTGTACGCCATACCAGTGTCACCATACTCTTTAGTTAAGAGGACAACCAACCCATATAGTACACAACAACCTCCACTCGATAAATATTATCATTCTGTAATAACGTATCATTTGATCACGAACATATTTAAGAACTATACGATAAATCATCTCTTTATCGTTCACTAACATAGTTCTAAGGACTTCATCATAAAATAAAAGTTCTACAAGAAAGATGTAACTTGTGATGAAAAATATCAAAATAATTTTTATTTATTAATCAATGATTCATATACAAAGAGGAATTCAATCGTCACATGATTGATTTTAGGACATAATTCGCAACAGAAGCCATCTTTAGCATCACAACTTTAATGGCAGCTACCGTTATTCTAGCAGTAACCAACATCGCTTCGATTAATCACTTTCAAAGGAAATAATCTTTTTTTAATGATGCTGATGATAAACCCATCTATCAGCTCTATGATAGAGTAGGCCACATGGCCAAATCTTGTCGCTTGAATACATCTCACAACAAACCAATTGCCAACTTTGTATCATCATCAAAAGCAAAAAACAAGAACTGAGTCATTGATTCTAGTGAACAGATCATATCACATCTAGTCTTAGTAATCTTTCTCTCTACTTAGAGTATGAAGGTCCTAAGGAGATCATCATTAGTGATGGGTTAGGTTTACCTATAACACAAACTGGCTCTACAAACATCTCTTCCATTAAGATTTTTGATATTCTATTTGTTCCTTCTTGATCTCAGTTTTCAAATTATGCAAAACTAATCATGTGTCTGTTGAATTTTGTTTTCTGATTTTTTTGTGGTGAAGGATCTAACCATGGGGGCGATTCGGCTGCGCAGCTCAAATAAAAATAACATTTACCAAATTCCAAGCTTAGTACATTCCTCGTTATGAATCTCGCCTTCCTCATCTCTGCTCCAGTCAGAGTCAAAATAGGCATCTCAACTTGGCACCAATATCTTGGCCATCCCTCCATCAAAGTTCTAAAGAACATTTTACAATCCTCTGCTCTGTCACTTAACTCTTCAATTACATTAAAGTTCTCTTGTAATTCTTGTCTCTGCAATAAAAGTCACAAGCTTCCATTTTCAATATCCACTCTTATTAGCAAAAAACCTTTAGAATTGCTTTATGTACATGTTTGGGGTCCTGCATCCATCACCTCTACAAATAGGTTTCATTATTATGTCATCTTTATTGATCGTTTCACTCGCTACATTTGGTTATTTCCTATTCAAAATAAATTTGATATTTTCTCTATCTTCCCCACATTCAAAACCTTGGTTGAAAAATACTTCAATACTCCTATCATCTCTATTTACTTTGATAATGGTGGAGAATATATCAAGCTCTCCAAAGTTTTCTCATCTCATGGCATTACCCATTTTACAATACCTCTACACACTCCTCAGCACAATGGTATTGCTAAATGGCAGCATCGACATGTTGTTGAAACTGGGCTCAATCTTCTTCATCAAGCATCCCTTCCTATGAACTTTTGGTCCTATGCCTTTCAAGCTGCTGCATATTTAATCAATCGAATGCCAACCTCAGTGCTGCACAACAAATCACCTTTTGAATCCTTATTCCACTCCCTGCCTAATTACCACAAACTAAAAGTATTTGATTGCCTCTGTTATCTATGGTTAAACCCATACAACAACCATAAGCTAGAACCTAAGTCTTGTCCATGTGTATTTATTGGTTATTCAACCAATTAAAATGCTTACAAATGTCTAGACTTAGGAAGCAAGTTTTCCCCTTCACCTCTCACACTATCACTTCTCCTCGGATCAATTCCAATTCCATATCTCAATGGCTCACTAACACCACCTCCTCTATAGCTCTTGATGCAGCCATCTTTTAAGTGCCAACTCAGCATTCCAACTCTAACATTTCAGCCACTGAAACACTATACTCGGGCACCACAGCAGTCACCACCTTACCTATGATATACCCTGAACTTGTATCCTCTTCTTCAGACCAACCTACCACCATCTCAACTTCTTAGCCAACTGCTGAAATCACTAATGTGAATATCCCTGCTTCACCTTCATGCACCCACACCATGGTCACACGGCACCCACACCATGGTCACACCGCACCCACACCATGGTCACACGCTCTCAAAACAATATTTTTAAGCCAAAAAATATATACACTACAGTGAAACATCTCGTGCCCTCCTCCATTGAGCCCACCTATGTGAGTCAGGCAATAAAAGATCCACAATGGAGAGTAGCAATGGATGCTGAATTTAATGCCTTAGTAAAAAATGGGACATGTGAGCTAGTCCCACCTTCTTTCTCTCAGAATGTCATTGGCTGTAAATAGATATTTTAGATTAAACGAAAACCTGATGGCATCGTTGATCACTGCAAAGCTCGTCTGGTGGCTAAAGGCTTCCCTCAACGACCTGGCCTTGATTTCATGGATACATTTAATCTTGTGGTTAAGCCTACGACCATCCATATCATTCTCTGTTTAGCTCTGACTCACGACTGATCCATCCATCAACTTGATGTGAATAATGCCTTTCTCTAAGGCACTCTGTTAGATGAAGTCTATATGCAGCGGACTCTAGCCTTCTTAGACCATGATAAATCTTCCTATGTTTGCAAGTTAAAGAAAGCAATTTATAGTCTTCGTCAAGCCCTACAAGCCTAATACTCTGAGCTGAGCACATTCTTACAATATGCTGGATTTATTAAATCAATCTCTGATGCATCCCTTTTAATTTATCACAATGGGACTACGCTTGCCTACTTTTTGGTGTATGTCAATGACTTGTTAATAACTGAAAATGATCTCACCTTCCTTACTCAATTCGCTCAGCAGCTTGCCACATGCTTCTCCCTCAAAGATCTTAGTTCCCTTTATTATTTTCTTGGAGTTGAGGCTATCCAAACCACTTCTGGTCTCTTTCTGACCCAACACAAGTATATCAGAGACATCTTAGAATGATTCAATATGGCGAAAGCAAAAAAGGTTTCAACCCCTATGGCTATATCACTAAAACTTCGACTACATGATGGTTCTACTCCTCGTGATCCAACCTCCTACCGTAAGCTAATTGACATCTTACAATACTTATCAATCACTAGATCAGATGTTGCATATGCAGTTAATAAGCTTACTCAGTTCATGCATGCTCCAACTGCCACACTCTGGACCTCTTTTGAGCAGATTCTATGATATCTGAAAGCTATTATATATCATGGTCTCTTTTTGAAGAGCCAGTAATTCTTTACTCTTCGGTCCAAAATCGGTGCCTGCAGTGGATCCACCTTCTTGCGGGAGCGTAATGGATAGACTTGATCGGGTCCAGCATCTGTTAAAATTTGCTAAGCCATAAGTCATGCATCTGTTAAGATTTGCTATGCCCCAACATTTCAACTTCAAACACTTTATTGTGATTTGTTGTAATCCTATGTAATAACCAAAGCTCATCCCTCCAGCTAACTCCTCTGTATAAATACCTCTATGATGTTGCATCCTTACAATGGCCATGTGTATTGCACATTCAAGGTCCTCCTTTTATATATGACACAAATTTTCCGGACTAGATGCATGACCCATTGATCAAGAAAAAAAGGAAAACTCAATAGATGCGAGGCCATGACCCTTAAAATTTACCTTTTCTTGTCAAGTTTAGTCTGTAAGTACAAAGATTTCATCGACTTCAGCTATCCGTCCTTAGTCCAACATGACATGGCCTAGCACAAACTCATACTGTCATGAGTTGCTTTCCTAACTGATAGTGATATAAGCTGCTCTCACAGTCCCAAAAGACAATTTTGATAGACGAAGCCTGAAAACTATCAATGTTAAAAAAATTCAAAATAATCCAATTCATTTGATTGTAAGAAAACCAAGACACACAAATGAACATTTCTAAATGTTTGTCTTTAGAGTAAAGTGCTGGTGTAACAATCTATATTTGGTAGATAGGGATAGAATTCTTATATAGCAAGGATGCCTATTTATATGCGGGCAGGCTCAGTTGGATTGCAAACCTCGCATGTAGCTGGCCCAAGATAAGCCCGAACTATTGCATATGTTCACGTAAATGAATTTTTCCACTCCCTTCTACAAATTTATTCTCTTATATTTTTTGAAAATATATAAGAGGATGCATCAATGAAAAATCAAAAAAATATATATATATTTGTTAATCCTAATCTCACCATCCTAGTAAAAGCAACCGAACTAGTGGTAATTATCTTATTACCACTATTTTTCAAATGGCTAATGTAGCTAGCTAAATTTGTAGGCCTCGTACCTCCTCCTCTTCTTATTCTTCTTTGATAAGGAATGAACTAATTAAGGCTTCATCAGGGAGTCGACATACAAAAGTTTCCTCAAATCTCAAAAGTTGCCTTTGATCCATAAGAAGCATTGCGCAAAGATGATAATTCTATCAGCAAAATAATTAGCAACTTTATTGCCCTATAGACATGTGAGAGAGACAGAACTTTTGAGCCAAGCCACCAAATATCACCAAGTATAGGGTGGAAAATACAATAATGAGAACTTTACTGAGAAAAAAATAATATAAAGTATTTACAAGCCTATAGGCACATGTAAAATTCGTTTTTCTCAGAATCTTCAAGATTTTTTTGATGACTGATATGATTGTTTGTATCTATTCAAGGACTTTGCAAGGTAGCCGTTGATTTCAACAGAAAAAACATAAAATTTGTCACAAGTGGCTGTCTGAGTACTTAGGCTATCTCTTACGCGTGCTTTGACCATCCAGGCATTCAGGCATCCAATATCTTTTCCAATACCACAGCCTAAATTGATGCTTGAAGAGTGTCAGACTGAGACAAATAAACAGAAAACATTTTCCAATTGATGCCTAAATTTATTTCGCTAATTCTCTTCTTAAATAGAAATTATTTATTTTTAACAAACAAAGGATGAACAATCCATGTATAATACCAATTAATACTTGAAAGCATTCATGAAAAATTTTGAATACTTTGAATCATTTAATAGAAAATTGATAGATAAAACTAAGATAACTAAATCAAAAATATTTTTTATAGAACATATATATATATATATATATATATATATATATATATATATATATATATATATATATATATATATATATATATATATATGATTCTTTGCACAAACATTTATATTTTTTATTATTTTTTATTTTAATATATGTTAAATTGGGTAGGTACTCTGTCTATATCTTTGGAGCGGTCGGTCCGTGTGGCTGACCAGTAAGTTTGGCATCTTGACTTCCAAGGAGAGAAGCAGTCCATTTAAATAATATCTTGCAAGCATGTTTCGTTATCATAAAAATTCTAAATATATATATATATATATATATATATATATATATATATATATATATATATATATATATATATATATATATATATATTAAACATTAAAATCAAATTTAAATATTTATTTATATAATTATCTAATATGTCTACCAGTCACAGAGTTAGAGATTTACTTAAACAACAATTTTCAACTTTTTTTTTGAACAACTAAATATATTTTAAGCATCCCTAGGATGCACTTGCACAGACTGCGTTGTCCTAAGTTCCATATTAGATGTTAGCATTTGATTGCAAACCAAGTGAAAAAAAAAATAGCACTCAAATTATTTTAAAAATATATTTATTCTGAGGAATTAGTGATATTAATTTGATTAACTGGATAGAAAAGATATAGATAATAAACTGCATTTAATGTATGTTGAACTTTAGGTTTTATCATAAAAATCACATCGTCTTTTTTTTTTTTTTTCTTTTTTTGACGTTCATAGACTGAATATGGGCAGTAATAATTGAAGGATAGGGACAAATCAATTTACGTTACAAATTTGTTCCACCATTTTGGTGGAAACACAGATATTCCTAAATATACACAGAGATATTCCTCTTTAAAACTAAATACCATCCTAAAATTCAAATTCCTAAATATACACACGTTCTTGAGTGCGAATGAATTTATTATTACTCTTAAATCAATCGCATAATTGTACATCCAAATAAACAATTAATATATTCTCGTTGGCCCATTTAAAATGTGCGATTTAGAAAGCAATTAGAGTTAGGAAATGGTCGAGAACAACCGTTTTGGCTGTTGCAAAAAATGGATTTCTTTTATATATATATAACTGCTTCACATTGCAACACCAACCATACATCTAGGGAGATATATTCCATGCTGATCTAATTTTGAAGGAATTATGCACGTTATATCAGCAATAATTCGAGATAGGATGAAGAAGGCGACAATCCAAGATGAACCGTATGATAAATGAAGTCTATATGGATGAGAAATATAGTTGTAGTACAACGAGTGTAGGGTATAGTTTGTCCTAATCTTATGAAAAAGTAGGGCAGCAAAGTCTTATCTGTTTACCGTCGCGGTAGTAGACTGATGGAACGGGTCTTTACCTTCTAACCAGATGGTTCGGATTTGAATCACCATGGATGCCATGACTTTGATTAAATACTGGGATAATAATGAATGGAAGCGAATTATTCCTAACGGTTTTGACACAGACTTTCGAAAGAATGTCTGATCCATCAGCCCGCAGTGGTGCTGAAGTAACATACTCACCCGTTGGGTTCACTCATATAGTAGAGAAGAGGACATCTGGGTCCAAATTCGTCTCCAAATCGAATATTCTCCAATGGGTTCTAGAGCCTTGTGATCACACCCAGAGAGGTAGCTATGTCGGGACGTCCCCCCAACCCCTTTTTGGTTTACCAAAAAAAAAAAAGTCTTATCTGTTTGTTTTCTATTTGGTGTTATAATATACATTTATTAGATGCGAAATTCTTTGTACACCATGAGCGGTGTAGAAAATCTGACGTGGAGTTTTATATAATTGGTCCATATAGCCATCGCTTTTCAACGTGCATTTAGTATTTACAGTTTTACTTTTTAATTTAAAAATTTTGAATGATGAAAATATATATCTTTTATAAAAATTTATGACATCTTATTTTCATATTATGACATCCTGTATATAGAAAATCATAATTTTGATGCAGAATATTATAATATACCACAGGATATCATAATTTTTTCAAAAAATAAAAGTATTTTTGTCATTCAAAATTTTCAAATAGAAAAAAGAATTACAGATATTAAATACGTGTTGGAAAGTGGTTAGACAAAAATACTCCTTCTATATTATGACATCCTGGATCATATTATGACATTCTGCATACAAAAAGTCATAACTTGATGCAGGATGTCATAGTATGCTATAGGATGTCATAATTTTATGGAATATATGATGTTATTCTGCATGTAGAAAATCATAATATGCCACAGGATGCCATAATTTTTTCAAAGAGTAAAAATATTTTTATCATATAAAATTTTTAAATAAAAAAATAAAATTATAGATATTAAATATGTATTAAAAAATGAGAGCTATATGAATCAATCACATAAAATAATATATTTTATATTAAATTTTCTACACCGCATGTGATGCACAGGGGATTTCTCTTGTTAGAAGGGGACAGAATCTTAATGTAGCATGCGTGTCTATTTATACGCGGACAAGCCGAGTTAGCTTGTCTACCTCACGCGTTGCTGGCACAGCATAGGCCCAACCGTCTCTATTTTCATAATGGACAGGGTCATACGTATTTTTCCGTTCCCTTTGACTTATTTATTCTGTTATATCTTTTGGAAATATATAAGAGGGGGCCTCAATGGAAAACCATAAAATGTTAATCCTAATCCCACCATCCTAGTAAAAGAAACTGAATTATTATTAGTAATACTCCTTTTGCCACTGTTTTCAAATGGCCAATGTAGCTAGCTAAATTTGTAGGCCTTACAGCTCCTCTTCTTCTCATGCTTCTTTGATGAGGAATGAAATCAGGTTGGATGATGTAGTAGCCATTTTGAGACCTATGCAGGTGGAGAGAGAGGATATTTTAGGGTGATTTGAGAGTAATGTAAGATGCAATCTAATAGTTGGCACTGTAAAAAAAGATCAATATTTTTTTTATATAAAAAATACAATCCAAATATCTTCTGAGTCAAATATTCTGAGTCAAGCTACTAAATATCATATAGTTTTGAGAATCTGTACAAGCTTGTACTTAGTTGCATATCTATTATCCATTACAAAGATCTGGATACTTATACAGGATTAAAGAATCTAAATAATACCTTCTGACTAGCTTTTGGATAAGATTTTAAGTTGTTACAAATAATATTAGAGTCGATACAATTCATAGTCTATATAAATTAAAGAATATTGCAGTACAGATTTATTGGCTTTGACTATAGACTGATTATGATGTTTATGAATTAATACATAGATTTAAATCCATAATCTAGCAAGAATATCTGAGTTTAAATAGGAAGAGTGTGTGAGATCCATACGAGTATGTCTTTATCCTACATCGATTATTCGTTGACAATATTTTAGATATTTATATAAGATAAAAAAATTTAAATAATATTTTAGATGAGTAAATATAATAATAATAATAACTTTATAAGAAAGAAAAATATAAATCATTTACGATCTTGAAAGCACGTGCAAAATTTGATCACCGATAAGATTGGTTGTATCTATTCAAAGACTTTGCAATGCAGCCGTTGACTTCAAAGAAAAAAATTGTCACAGGTGGCTGCATGGCTGCTTAGGCTATCTCTCACACGTGCTTTGACCACCCTGTCATTCAGGCATGCGGTGCTTTTCTAATATCTTTTGACGAATTAGCCATCTAATCACCAAAATTGATGCTTGAAGAGCGTGTGACTGAGACGAACAAAGATCATAAAAATATTAAATTATTTTACTAATTCTCTTTTTAAAAATAAAATATTTATTTTGAACAAAAAAAAGGGATGAACTATACATTTATAATATCAATTAACAGTTGAAAATATTCATGAAAAATTTTAAATATTTTAAATCATTTATTAGAAAATTGATAGATAAAATTAAGATAACTAATTTAAAATATTAATTATTATTTTATAACTTAAGAGCTTACAACACTACGTCTAGTAATGTAATGTTTATTAAATCAAAATATTTTTTGAAACTAAATATATATTCTTTTGTAAAAATATATATATATATATTCTTTTGCAAATATATATATATATATATATATATATATATATATATATATATATATATATATATATATATATAATTTTATTAATTTTTAATTTTTTTATTTGAATATATGTTTAATCTTATAGGTGCTCTGTCTCGACCTTTAAAGCGGTCAATCCGTCTGATTGACCGACAAATTTGGCATCTAGACTCGTGAGCTGACAATCTATCAATTTCCTTATAAGCACGTTTTAGTTATTTTAAAAAAAAGTCTTGACAAACGAGAAAAAAATATAAAAATATGAGATAGTAAAGTCAAATATAGAAAATTAATATCTGCATTTGTTTGATAGTTTCAAATCAAAAGAGTTGAAAAATTTACAGAAACATTAATTTTTCAATAACTATTGGAACAACTAAACAAGTCCAAAACACCCCACAAGGTAAGGTGTGGTTGAAAGGCCTAATTAGCTGTCCAAGACCCTTGGCTGGCATTTGATTACAAAATAAATGGAGAGAAAATATCATGACTATATTATTAAAAAATATATTTATTCTGTAGAATAAATGATATGAGACTAAAGATGATAAATATGCGGAATAAATGGATAATAAACTACATTTAATGTATATTGAACTTCATGATAGTTAAAATTTTATAATAAAAGTTATAACTTATATCATTCTTTATTTTTTTTGAATATTTATAGAGAGAATATGGAAAGTTTATTTTATGATATAAATTTATTTCCTTATTTTGATGAAATAGACTGACATATCCCTCTTTGAAACCAAATAACATCTTAAAATACAAAATCCTAAATACAAACAACTCTTTGAGTGCAAGTGAATTTATTGTCACCCTTAAATCAATTAGATAATTGTGCATCCAAATAAACGATCGACACATTCTCATTGACCCATTTCAAATGCGGTATTCAAAAAAAAATAATTAAAATGAGGAAAATGATCGTGAACGAACATTATGGCTGCTGAAAAGAATAAAGCTTTTTTTCAAAAAGTTGGAGCTGCAAATTGCAACATCAATTATACTTTCATGGAGATAATATTACTTGTATATCTAATTTTGAAGTAATTATATCCTACGTCTGATGCATCATATTAATTGTATACTATAGAAACAATCTGAGATAAGATGGAAGAGACTATAATCCAAATTAATTATATGATAAATAAAATTAAATAAGAAAATCTCATTGATGTGGTGAAACGTATGATTATTGCATATGCTATATATATATATGATCATCTTAATGCATGCTTCTAATCCTCACAGTATATTATGGTGGATTAACTACTAAGATGAATATATAATGAATGGAACCTAAGCGCATGCATCTTGATAATTGGTGGTGTACACCAACCTAGCCCGCAATACTTTCTTCAAATCTATAAAGCCTATTCTTTAGTGGACAAGGCCGGTCTTGGAGCAGATCGAATTGAGCGACCGCCCCAAGCCCCTAAATTTTTTTTTTTTGTAAACCAAACGTCGTTCTCCCAAACGACTCCCAGTAAGCGGCTTTTCAGCTCTCATCACCTCGCACCAGCTTTGATATTTAAAGATCTGTTTAAAGATCTATTTAAAAGCCTTGATCTTCTAAGTTTTTTCTTACAAAATCATCATAAAAATTATCTTGATTCTCCCTGTTCTACCGTTCATCAATGGTTCTTTCTTGCTTTGGACATCAAAAATCAGATCAAAATTCATCAAAAAGTCAAGTAAATCTCTTCAATCCTCCTCCTTCAATCTGCTATGGATTTTAAGCTTAAGTTTTTATCGATTTATTGTCAGAAAAATCTTTGAAATCTTAGTTGAGCAAGTTTTCCTATTTTTCTTTTTTTTTGATCTTTCCGATACCGTTGAGCTACCGTCGGTCACCGGAGCCTGTGGTTATCATCGTCCGATCATTGAGGACTACCCCTTCAGTTGTGGATGGTGTTGGCCAGGGAGGAGGATCTCCCTTGCCTCAGGAACGAGGGGACAAAGAGTCTCCTATTTCATTAAACAAAAGAGAGGATGAGTTCTCTATTTTACCATGAAAAAAGAAGAAGAAGAAAAAAAAAAGATAGTCCACACAATAAAAAAAAAAAAGAAAAGATGGTTCACACAATATAATTGTATGAATTTGTTGATTATGATCTGATTGGTTTAGGCATATAAAATTTGGCCCGTCTATGTGAGAGTCTCAATCAATGGGCCAGCATCTTTGCATATGATGGAATACATTTTAATTTTATGCACCTAGGACTTACTTTTTTAAATAAATATAATTATGGTCTTTATATCCATCTTATTTTTTTGTATAGCTTATGGTTTCACTTCACTTTTTTGTTTCTTTTTTACTATATCCTATTCTTTTTGTTGCATTGCTTTTCTTTAGAAAATTTTTGGTTATTCTCATACCATGGTAACGTGGTTTAATATCTTTTACATCATGTTCTTGAATCTGCACTTGCTCTTCGTATTTATGATAAAAATGATATCTACTTGTTACGACATAATAGGGGAAGCATAGTATTTTTTTTTAATGGATGTGCTGTATGTTTTGTTGTAGCATGCAGATCTCCTCAGTTTTCTATTTTGCTATAGTTCAAGTCTTTTATAATTATTTACATAATTATTCTTAAAGTAATTGATAAATTATCATATTTTATTTTTTAAATTTAAAATTTTATTATAATTATAGTAGCTTTTGCTCAAATTTTGTTCTATCAAAAAAGCTTTTAAGCAAGTTCTATTATTCTATCAAAAAGCTTTAAATCATATTCTATTGTTCCAAACTTCAAATTTATTGATTACTAATTTTAACTAATATTTATTATTTTATTTATAAAAATAATATCTAAAAAATATCCTTCGGGTCATGAAAAATTTAAAAAAAAATAAGAAAAATTGACTTAATCATTAAAAGGAGGTTTTGATAAATTTATTATAAGTAAAAAAAAAATGATGTAGTTGAGAATTCAAATAATATTGCTAGTGAATTTGTCAATAAAAATATAAATATTACTTGTGAATTGGATAATGATAATAATACTAATGATAATACTAATAGCACAGATAATCTCATTAGTGGTGATAAAAATTCAATGAATAAAAAATCAAGTGAATCAAATACTTTTGACATTTATGATCCTATGATATGGAATAGTCTTGATATAAATTTTAAAGATTTACTAATAGAAAATGATCCCAAAAAAGATATTAATATAAAGTTCTCTCTTGATCAATATAATAGATATTTTTCTTTAACATATTACGATCGAACTTCACCAAATGGAGAGCAACATGACCGAAAATGGTTAGTGTATTCAAAAGAGTTAGATAAATTATTTTATTTTTATTGTAAGATATTTAGATCAAATGATAATAGTAGTAGAAGTCAATTAGTAAGTAATGGCTTTAGAGATTGAAAATACTTTAGTGAAAAATTTAAAGCTCATAAAACTAGTAATGATCATATTCATAATATGACCACTTGGATTGATTTACAGAATAGATTTAAAAAAAAATAAATAATTAATAAATATATTCAAGAGTAAATTAATAAAGAGAAGAAATATTGAAAAAAAGTACTATTAAGAATAGTAGCTGTTGTTAAATTTCTTGCTCAAAGTTCTCTAGCTTTTCGTGGAACAAATGAAAAGATTTATCAAAATAGTAATGATAATTTTTTACAATTAATTAAAATGATTGCTGTTTTTGATTCAATTATGCAAGAACATCTTAGACGTATTCAAAATAATGAAATTCAATATCATTATCTTAGTCATAAAATTCAAGATGAGTTAGTAATTACATTAGCATCTGTTGGGTATAAAATACCCACAGCCGAAGTCCTCAGCAGAATCAGCTCCAGGAGGACTCCGTCCGGACTCCTACGGGAACCGGGCTCCGATCGTAACATCAACTTCAGGAGGACTCCGCCCGGACTCCCACGGGAGCCGGGCTCCGCCCACGACTCCAACCTCAAGGGGGACTCTGCCCGGACTCCTACGGGAGCTGGGCTCCGTCCTCAACATCAACTGTCGATAAGCCTTGTCCGGACTCCTACGGGAGCCGGACTTCGCCTTTGACTTTAATTGCAGGAAGACTCCGCCCGGACTCCTACGGGAGCCGGGCTTCGTCCTCGACTCCAACGGCTGCAGACAGACTTCGTCCGGACTCCTACGGGAGCCGGACTCCGCCGACAACTTCAACCGCAAGTAGACTCCGCCCGGACTCCTACGGGAGCCGGGCTCCGTCCTCAACATCAACTACCGGTAAGCCTTGTCCGGACTCCTACAGGAGCCGGACTTCGCCTTTGACTTTAATTGCAAGAAGACTCCGCCCGGACTCCTACGGGAGCCGGGCTTCATCCTCGACTCCAACGGCTGCAGACAGACTTCGTCCGGACTCCTACGGGAGCCGGACTCCGCCGACAACTTCAACCGCAAGTAGACTCCGCCCGGACTCCTACGGGAGCCGGGCTCCGTCCTCAACATCAACTGCCGGTAAGCCTTGTCCGGACTCCTACGGGAGCCGGACTTCGCCTTTGACTTTAATTGCAGGAAGACTCCGCTCGGACTCCTACGGGAGCCGGGCTTCGTCCTCGACTTCAACGGCTGCAGACAGACTTCGTCCGGACTCCTACAGGAGCCGGACTCCGCCGACAACTTCAACCGCAAGTAGACTCCGCCCGGACTCCTACGGGAGCCGGGCTCCGTCCTCAACATCAACTGCCGGTAAGCCTTGTTCGGACTCCTACGGAAGCCGGACTTCGCCTTTGACTTTAATTGCAGGAAGACTCCGCCCGGACTCCTACGGGAGCCGGGCTTCGTCCTCGACTCCAACGGCTGCAGACAGACTTCGTCCGGACTCCTACGGGAGCCGGACTCCACCGATAACTTCAACCGCAAGTAGACTCCGCCCAGACTCCTACGGGAGCCGGGCTCCGTCCTCAACATCAACTGCCGGTAAGCCTTGTCCGGACTCTTACGGGAGCCGGACTTCGCCTTTGACTTTAATTGCAGGAAGACTCTGCCCGGACTCCTACGGGAGCCGGGCTTCATCCTCGACTCCAACGGCTGCAGACAGACTTCGTCCGGACTCCTACAGGAGCCGGACTCTGCCGACAACTTCAACCGCAAGTAGACTCCGCCCGGACTCCTACGGGAGCCGGGCTCCGTCCTCAACATTAACTGCCGGTAAGCCTTGTCCGGACTCCTACGGGAGCCGGACTTCGCCTTTGACTTTAATTGCAGGAAGACTCCGCCCGGATTCCTACGGGAGCCGGGCTTCGTCCTCGACTCCAACGGCTGCAGACAGACTTCGTCCGAACTCCTACGGGAGCCGGACTCCACCGACAACTTCAACTGCAAGTAGACTCCGTCCGGACTCCTACGGGAGTCGGGCTCCATCCTCAACATCAACTGCCGGTAAGCCTTGTTCGGACTCCTACGAGAGCCGGACTTCGCCTTTGACTTTAATTGCAGGAAGACTCCGCCCGGACTCCTACGGGAGCCGGGCTTCGTCCTCGACTCCAACGACTGCAGACAGACTTCGTCCGGACTCCGCCGACAACTTCAACCGCAAGTAGACTCCGCCCGAACTCCTACGGGAGCCGGACTCCATCCTCAACATCAACTGCCGGTAAGCCTTGTTCGGACTCCTACGGGAGCCGGACTTCGCCTTTGACTTTAATTACAGGAAGACTCCGCCCGGACTCCTACGGGAGCCGGGCTTCGTCCTTGACTCCAATGGCTGCAGACAGACTCCGCCCGGACTCCCACGGGAGTCGGACTCCGCCCACAGCTCCAACCTCAAGGGGTACTCCGCCCGGACTCCCACGGGAGCCGGGCTCCGTCGCCAACTTCGACTGCCGGTAAGATCCATCCGGACTCCTACGGGAGCCAGACTTCGCACCTGATTTTGATTGCAGGGGACTCCGCCCGGACTCCTACAGGAGCCGGGCTCTGCCCGCGACCTCAACTCCGAGAGGACTCCGTCCGGACTCCTACGGGAGCCGCACTCCACCGACAACTCCAACCGCAAGGAGGACTCCGCCCGGACTCCTACGGGAGCCAGACTCCGTCATCAGCCCCGACCGCTGTCGAACTTCAGCCGACGGATCTGCACTCCCAGGCAGGCCACAATAACGGCCACGATCCTGCTCCACTTCTTGCGGCAGATTTCGCGCAGCTCCATCACTCCCTGGCAGGCCACAATAACGGCCACGATCCTGCTCCACTTCCTGCGACGGATACCGCGCGATTCTTCCATCCGCTGGCAAGTCGCGACAACAAACGCCGCTTCACTCCCCGCGGCAGACTCCACGTGGCACACCCCGGTGATAGCCACGGGTCCACTCCACTACTCTTCGCAGCAAACTCCGCCTGACCCTGGGCAACCCACTGCCAGACGGTTACAGATGTCGCTATCAGGCTACTGCCCCCTCCGCCTATAAAAGGGGGCTCCAGATACGTTATTCGATAAGCTCTCATCTTTCATCTAAAAACTCTGCTAAATTCTCCGTTCGAGCACTCCATTCTTGTTGAGGCAGAGAACTGACTTGAGCGTCGAAGGGTCTTGCCGGAGCAACCCCACCTCCGGTTTAGACTTCCTTTGCAGGTCCCGGCGGCGACCGCGACTTCCTCGACTCCAGCTTCTCCGGCGCAAGCGAATTTTTGCACCAACAGCATCTAATATAAAAAATTTAATAATTAAAATAATTAAAAATATAAAATATTATTCAATTATATTTGATTATACTCCAGATGCAAGTCACCAAGAATAAATATCTTTGATCATACGATGTGTAAATATTTCAAAAAGATCAATAATAGTAGAAGAATACTTTTTAAAATTTTTAAAAATGGATAATACATTATGTTTAGGCCTTTTTAATGAATTACAATCTATTGTAGAAACTCTTGATTTAAATATTGATGATATAAGAGAACAAAAATATGATAATAGATTTAATATAAAAAAAATCAAAAAATATAAAAAAAATTATTAAAAATAAATTGTAGAGTATTTTATACACTATGTGCTTGTCATAATCTTAATTTAACACTTTGTGATATAGCTTCATCTTGTAGTAAAGCTAAATTTTTTTTTGATGTGATATAATATATATATATATATATATATATATATATAATGTATTTGGTGGTTCTACAAAGAGATAAAAAATTTTACTTGATAATATACTTAATTTAACATTAAAGCCATTGTCACAAATATGTTGGGAAAGTCTCGTTAAGAGCATCAAAGCAATAAGATTTCAAACTCCACAAATAAAAAAAGCTTTATATCAATTAGCTAAAATTTATGAAGATCTAAAAACAAAAAGTGAAACTGAATCTTTAGCAACACACGAGTTTGAAAATTTTAAATTTTTATTAGAAATGATTATTTGATATGATATACTATATACTATTAATTTAGTTAGTAAAAATTTACAATCTAAGGATATGCGTACGGATGTTACCATTGATCAGTTAAAATGATTAGTTTCATTGTTTGAAAGATATAGAGAAACTGGCTTTACTTCTACCATGATTTTAGCTAAAAAAATTACAAATGAGATGAAAATTAATCCTATATTTCGTATAAAACGTCGGGTAGAAAGAAAAAGATAATTTGATAAAAATATTAATATAGATATTGAACAATCACTAAAAGAATCATTTAGAATTAATTATTTTTTTATATTTAGTAGATCAAGCTATCTTTTCATTAAAACATAAGTTTGAATAATTTTAATTATATAAAAATAATTTTAAATTTTTATTTGATTTCAAAATATTAATTTTATTGGATGAAGAAAGCTTAAAAAAATCTTATCTTAATCTTCAAAATATTTTAACAAATAGTAATCATTATGATCTTGATGGAATTGATTTATTTTCAAAATTAAAAGTTTTAAAAGCAATTATACCAAAAGAAAAGAAATACTGCTATGAATGTACTTAATTATATTAATAAAATAAATTAATATCTAAATACATCAATTACATATAGAATATTATTGATCATATATGTCACTATTGCCTCTGCTGAAAGAAGTTTCTCAAAATTAAAATTATTAAAATCATATTTACGATCAACAATGTTACAAAAAAGATTAAATGGTTTAGATAGCAGAGGAAGAATTATTATCAAATATTGATTACAAAAAACTAATAAAAAATTTTGCATTACAAAATGTACGTAGATTAATTTTTTAATGATAATTAATATTTAAAATATATTAATTTTTAATAGAGAATGTTCTTTTCTTCATTTGGCTCCAGGTCTAAAAAATATTAGAACCGGCTCTGTTGGTGGATAAATATCATCAAAAAGTTGATCAATTTTTTCATTGACTAACTTATTTATGTTCTCATACTTCTCTAGGTAGATAGATTATTTTTTTATAGATAATATTTATCCATAAAATAGATGAAATCTTGCCCACCTAGAAAATGGATAAGTCATTTTTCTATCAACCAGAAACATAACCATTTTATTTCATTTATAATATCTTTCTAACCCTATAATAATCATACAATAATATATATATTATTTTATATGTAAAATAATATCATTATTCGACTATAATATTTTAGTTTATTATTATAATATAATATTAATATATTATATTACTATAATAAATATAATATAATATAATAATATATTATTTGAATATGTATTAATGTTATAACATATATTCTATTTTATTATATAATATAATTTATTATATTATATTATATGTAACATATATTATCCATATTTATGAATATAAATTATATATATATTATATATCATAATATACAAAATATAATATATTATAATATATTATATTTATTATATAATTATATATAGTAATATTTATATAATGAATGATATTATAAAAAATATAGACAGATCTTAGCAATTTATCGAGAAAATTAGTAATGCAAAAGAATATAGATAATAAAATTTTAAATTATTTTTAAATATATGAAAGAACATATATAAATTATTTTTTATCTAAATATTATTTGAGAAATATTTATTTAGAAAAATATAATTTTTTTTTTAACTTTAGGGCCTATTTTTTGGTGGGTAAATATCATAGAAAAGTTGATCAATTTTTTCATTGACCAACTTATCCATCTCCTCACATTTCTCTTAATAGATAAATTATTTTTTCTTGAATAGTATTTATCTATTAAATAAAAAAAAGTATTACCCACCTATAAGGTGGATAAATCATTTTTTCATCAACTAAAAAAATAATTTTTTATTTTATTTCTAATATATCCCTAATCCTATAATAATAATAATATATAATATATAATATTATATTATATATAATACAAGATAATATTATTATCAAACAATAATATTTTATTATTTTTATGTAATATATTATTATAATAATATGATATTATAGTGTAATATCTTAATATATTATAATAAAATAATAATATCTTATATTATTGTAAGATAATATAATAATATATTAATTTAATATATATTAATATTCTATACTATATTATAATATATTTTATTTTATTATGTATAATATAATTTATTGTATTATATCATATCATATCATATTATATTATATATATATATATTATCTATATTTATGAATATATATTGTATATTATAAAATATAAAATATAATATATTACATTATATCATTATATATAAAAATATTTATATAATAAAAAATTGTATAAAAAATATAGATAAATCTCAGTAGGTTAGTCAGAAAATTAATGATATAAAAAAAATAGATAACAGAACTCTACATCATTTTTCGATATATAAAAATAAATAAATAAATTATTGTTATTTAAATATTATTTAAAAAATATTCAATCAATTCTTTATCCTCAAAAGAGCGGCCCCTTTGAAAGAACCGGCCTAGGACAAGCAGGGCAGCAAAGTAATTAGGCGGAAGTGTATGTCCGGTTATATTTAACCTGATGTACTGCCCTGCCGCGTGCGCGCTTGTCGCGGGAAAAGAGGGTACGACTCGTGCGTGGGAATCTCCCTCCCCTCCACTCCCACTCCGTTACGTCACCTTCGCTCCTTCACGAGGCCGGTGCAACCGCTCCCTTCACTGACGGCGCCCCACGTGTCTCCTCTCCCCCGCACGCAACCACACGATCCCTGCTTACGCTTTTCGGCAATCCTCAGTGTCGTCCAAACCGCATCATATACAAACACCCAGAAACAAACCCAACTCAAAGAACGGCTCCACGAGGAGAGTAACATCCGTCCGTAGCATGATCGCTCGCGCACCCACGGGTGAGTGTGTACCCAATCAAGTATTTCTTTTGTATATTAAAAAATTCCTTATATTAAATGTGAAGTCAGAGGGCGGTCCGACTTCCTTGTACAGTTTGTGTCGTTTCTGGGGGGAATGTGGACGGTGCAGTTAAAGTGGTGATATTAATTACTTTTGCTCCGGTGGAATTGGGCATTATTGTGGAGGGTATTTCCGTCATTTTGTAGCCCCTGGTTTTTATAAAGTTTGGACGGGGACATGCCTCCCGAGGCACGCGGCCGACGAGGGCGAGGCCTCGCGCACGGGTCCTCTTTTCTTGCGCGTTTTCTTTTTGTTTCCTTCCCTATTTTAGCGCGTCTCCGTTTTATTTTGTTCTTCCGGCGTATGTTATCGCGCCGATAAATCGCCCGCCGAGATAGCCGCTCTCTGGGCCCCACACCTCATGGCCGGCCCGTGCGATACTGCACACGCGTCGGACGACTAAATCTAGAGAACTGTCTCTGCTGCTCCAACCAGCCAGCTGATCTACAAATCTAGTATCGGAAAGCACCGGCCTTTCGGTCCGGTAGCAATCAGATGGCGAAAAGTTTAAAGTGCTTTTTAGGAACCCACCTCTCAGCCGTTTGATCGACACCCCTCCAAAAGTGGACGGAGTATCTGACCTCCCGCATACGAATTTTATGCTAGTGGGGGCACATAGACGAACAAATTCTCCAACGTTCCGAACGTTGAGACGCAGACATCATTATCCTCACGTCATACTCCAAACGCGGGTGCTGTCACCGCCTGCCTTTGTTTCAAACCATTTCTTGTTCCCCAATTTTGAGTTCCAATCACCTCCCGTGCACGTAACACCCAATCTTTGGAACGGTTTCCTTTTGCTATAAAATTACATCAGCCTTATCCACATCGATCTCTGGGCATCAAAGTTTGGAATGGCCTGGAGGTAATCTGACCTGAGGTTCAGCTGAAGCGTGGCAGCTCCAGAGGAGAGGTGGAATCCTTGGGAGAAAAAGACAGGGGAGGACATCGGCATCATGGCAGACAGGGGACATCTTACCATCAAAAGACGAACCCCATGGATGCGTGTGATCCGCCGGCGCCGTCGTATCCACCTTTTACGAGCCTTTTCATATTTTTTTCCTCAATTAATTAATATAATAACCACTCTAATACCCTATATAATACTGCAGATTAAGATATTCTTTAACCAGATGAGGACGGTAGGCAGCTTTAATTGGTCTTTGATCACTATCTTAACCCGCACTAGTTGCCCCAAAACGGCACATAAATAATTGCTCCTCTATTAAATAATTTGAATAACTAAAAACAAAATAAAGACCGCACCCACTGGAACCACCGGAAACCACGGAACGGAACGGGGACCGGCGTCTCCCGGTTCGAGCGCATGGATCCAGTCCACTTCAAGGCGTGCCGAACGGGGGTATCGGGGACCACCGCGACTCCCGGTCGTCACGAGGCGAGCTGTCGGTCGACCCGCACCCCAACTCTTAGCAGCCACCCATCCCTCTTGTCGTACCATTACGACCGTCCAATCTGCGCGCCCATCGGATCGACTCTGTTACGCTCCGTGGGCCCCGCTCGTACGGAACGCGGGCGCTTTTTTTTTTTTCTTGTCATTCTAATTGGTTTTGGTCTGCGCCCACCGGGTCGGAGGTGCACGTGCAGCGGCTGAGCGGGGTACCACCGTATCCGATCCGGTGTGTCCCGCAGGCGGCAGCCGGCTGATGAACGGTCCCTGACGCGTTCCACACGACCGGCCCGGTGGTCCATCGTGGGAAGTGGTCCACTCGGTGGCTCTCGCCGCGTTGTACTGTCCTTTTCCGGAAGTAACTACTCCAGCTCCCACTTTATTCCTGGTTCTTGCCTTAAAACTTATTAAATATTATAATATTAAATAAATTAGGAAACATGGCCGTGATCAGATCACACGGGTGGATGCGGATCTCAACAACAAAATCATGATCGTGAGGCTATCCGTGACCTGGGGATAACCCGTCGCCACCTATTAAATGCACCAACTCCCTTGTATCCATCCCCTCGCATATCCTTTAGATCTAAATAAAACGACGGTTTTTTTTTTTACATATATCATCCAAATTTCTTGTAGTTACGCAAAAGATCTTTTTATCCTTATTTTCAAAATAAGTTAAGTAAAATTATGGTTTTGTGCTCCTCCTACCATCTTATAACTCTCGTTGGGCAAATAGATGAGCTGAGGGAACACTTCCAGCTCCATGTAAGCATGGTCAAAATGGGATCTCTAATTAAATCACCGTAGAGAAAAACAGTTATAAAAGGGATCTGCTTTAAGGTTTGTGCAACTTGAGATGAAAGAGCATGAATGCTGATCCTGATTAGGGCTATAATTGCCATTTAGCATCCAAATCGATTCCTATTGTTCCAGAAAAGACGGTAGATTAGGGATGTATTACGAAAAATAATAATTTTACGTAGTCGATTTGCAGATACGGATAATGACAAGTTCGGTATTTAATATTGAGAAAATATTGTGTGCGATGTAAAAGAATATATAAAAGAAATTGCTGTCGGGCGGAAACAAAACCGTCGGTTTCGCTATAAATAGGCCCCCTCCTCCTCTTCTCCCATTCATTCTCCCCTCAAGCCTCCTTTCTCTGTTCCTTTCTGGCTCAACTTCTGATCGTGTAGCGGTGCGCCTAACGGTGAAGGCGGGCGGTGATGGCGGTGGAGACGCTGCGTCTGAGGAAGGATGGCTTCGCAGCCGGGGAGAAGGAGCAGGCGGCGGCTGCGGCGGCGGTTGGGGTCACGGGAGGGCCGGGGAAGGAGGCGCACTTCCGCGGGGTGAGGAAGCGGCCGTGGGGGAGGTTTGCGGCGGAGATCAGGGACCCGTGGAAGAAGACGAGGAAATGGCTGGGGACGTTTGACACGGCGGAGGAAGCGGCCCGAGCCTACGACGAGGCCGCCCGCAACCTCCGCGGCCCTAAGGCCAAGACGAACTTCGGGTACTCCGGCGACTCCGGCGAGATCCCGTCTTCCGTCGCGGTCACCATCGCCGCCGCCGCGCCGGCGGGGGTCTGGGGCCTGCAGGAGTGGCGATCGGCCTATCCGGGGCCGCCGGACGGCCGGGATCTGTTCCTCGGGCCTCCGGCGGCGAGCGGATCGGACTTCCCCGCGTACCGGTTCGAGGCGGTGGAGTTGATGGTGCGGAGCAAGCAGGAGAAGAAGATGATGGCGGCGATAGCCAGAAAGGAGGAAGAGACCAAGAAGAAGCCCTTAGCCTTCGATCTCAACCTCCCCGCCCCTCTCTTCTGAGATAGATCCGGCGGCCCAGATTCCTCCTCCGGCCTTCATTTTTTTTTTTTTTTTCGGTGTACGCTTCAGTTTTTGTTTCATTTCCGCCTTTTACTGCCGGCGGATTTTATCCGCCTTTCTTGGTTTTGTGTACAGTCTAATGAACCGCTAATTCGCGAGCTTTTATCGTTTAAAACCTGCGAAATAATCGTGAGACTGCGAGTTATTGTCCGCGGTTTTAATCGTGGATTCGCAGCATGTACGATGCTTATGGCCGACAGCTTCCTCTCGAGGGAAAGGCCGAAATGCCCCTAGAAATGGGTGACGTCAGCGTTTAATGTGTCGTGCGCCGGTGCTGCTGCTCGAGGGCAATTTAGTTATTTCAACCCAATCCCGGATCGCCGACAACTGTTGCTCGATGAGTTGACGGAGCCGCGTTGGACCGCAATTACCATAACATCCTCGTAACAGTATCCCTGGTGTCGGATTATTTAAGGGCATTTCCGTCACGTGGTAAACTTAGTGGCCCGGGACGGCGTCGTCTCCGGGGGAGCAAGAAAGAAGGAATAGTTTAGTGGATCAAAAAATGGTAGAGCGGCCGCCCGAGGCGCCGTATAAGGCACGAGAGCAGGGGGCGAGAGCGAGATTGCGGGTCCCAGTCATGTGGCGGGGATTTATACGTGTCAGCGGATCCGGCGTTTGGTTTGGGGTCATCCCTGCCTTGACCCGGACATTACGCTGGGTTCGGGTTGTAAGCATTTTGTACGGCCTTCAAGGCACGGCGAGTACTTTACATTCGGAGCACAGATCGTGAAGCTGATGCCGCGCTTTCAAAAGAGTGCAAATTGTAATCCAATGGTTAAAGTCGCGAAAGAAGATCGATCATTCTTTTGCCCGAATGATACAACCCGAACCCCACGCCGCCTGCCAGCGTACCCGCTCGGTCAAAGCTGCAGTGCATTGACCGGGCCCACCGTGTCTCTCACGTGCGAGGCTCAGCGGCCAACACCGCACGGAGTCCCTCATGCTGATCCCGTGATGAGTCCCTCGCCGGGGGAGTCCCGACCGGTGCCGGGGAAGCGAATCTGGACCGTGGAATTTAAGGTTGACGGCTGGGATGCTGCGGTGGCAGATGTACGGGGATGGCCTCCTACGCCAGAAGAAGGGGAAAGAAGCGAGCTAGGGATCACGTGCAGGCACGCAGGCAACGGCGAAGCGGGGGCCACCGTTCGACCTTGACCGCGTCGACTGCATGGGGGGTGGTGCGGACGGCGCGGATGGACGATGCCTCCGCGATGCATATGATCTGTACTAAAACTTGAAATGAGGTGTGCCCGTGTACAGGTACTACTAAATTGACACGTGCGGTGTATGTTACATGTAGGATAATAACTCAAAGTAAACTAAATCATAATTAAATTAAACAAGCAATTCTAATCAAACGATCGTGACAGTTCACCATCCATCGCGTTTAATTCAAGTCAAACAATTCTAATCCACGTGTTGAATTGCCAGGGATGTAAGTATATATATACATATTAACATCCTTTTCTATGTAAAATTTTTAAAAAATAGAAAAAAATTGAAAGAGAGAATAAAATATGAAAATGATTGGGCGTAGAGAAATTTACAATAGCAATTGTTGGGATATTTATTAGAAGTATAATTTTGGTGAAAATCTGACAATTTTGATCGATTAAGGATCGATAATTAATTAATTACATTGCTAGATTTATTCAGATGACTACAGACGATATTACATGGATAATGCTCAAAGATTTGTCGGATAATATGGTTATTTGTAGATCGACAATTCTATTCATATTTAACCAGGGGTATTATTCAGATGTTCGCCGAGCATCTGAGATAAAATTTTAACTTACAATCCGAAAGATTAGGGGTTAGAACAATTACAACAGGGGTTAGAACAATTACAATGCATGACAAAGATATTAATTGCTCATAATTCAACAAATCGTGGACCAAAGTAACTACTCACTAAACCTACATCAAGTCTAGTAACTCTCACATTCCTGCACTCCAAGGAATGGAAGTTACCAAACAACTCTATCTTTATATAAAGGGAGATAAGAATGGCACCAGGATAAGTTTTTCTCTAGCTTATTAAGTTCTCACTCTCATGATTTTCTATTTATTCTCTGAACTCCTATTGATTTTGGCATCGAAAGGTCTCCTATTAGACAAATTCTGATAAGAGGATTTTTTGCAGATATACGCAAGGCAGACCACATCTACTCGATTCTTAACTGAGTAGCTCTCCGGAGTTTGGTGGCAATAGATTAGCATGCCAGGTAGGAGGCAATGATCTTTTTGGAAGAAAAATCATGGCAAGAATGAGAGCTCAGAATGCATCTACAAGTACTGCTAGATGCTTTTCATGAGAAGAAGAGCACCCAAACCAGCATGTGGAGTCCAATGCTTCATATCCTATGATCATGGCTTACCAGCAGTAGTTCACCACATTAGCCCAACAGATAAAAATCCTGATGGAGGGGGTCCACAATCTATAATACACTATAGAAAAATGACTGCAACAACAACAACAATAGGAGGAGCCAGCGCCAAATACCGCACTATCAAGGCGTAGTTGTCGATCCCCCCAGCGGCCATCAAAGTAGCACCAAGCAACTTGGCACTCCCACCATGCCAGTCTCTCTGAGCAATGGTCCCCTCCTCCTCGACAAAACTCGAAGAGGGAGAAGCGACATTGCTCTCTTTCAAGCTCGTCTAGGGAAGACTCCACACTAGGATATTTCAGGCACCATGATGAGCCCCAACGACGAATGGATAAATACGATTGCAAACTTTGAGAAATCAATCGTCAACTTGCTAAGCTTCAGGGGGACAACCAAGATTTGATGGATGGCCTCGAATGCAACAGCCATCCTCCCTTCTCTCAATGGATCATGGACGAGCCAATTTTGGCTCACTTCAAAATATCTCAACTGGAGCCATATGATAGCTCCACCAATCTACTTGACCATCTTAAGAGCTATAAAGCTCTCATGATGATTCAGAGGGATACCGATGCTCTTTTCTATTTGGCTTTTCCGGCAACTCTCTGAAAAGCTGCTCGGGTTTGGTATTTCGAACTTTAGTCGGGAAGAATTCCTTCTTTCGAGTAGTTGGAGCAATGGTTTGTGGTGCATTTCAGCACCAGTAGAAGGATACCATGAAACTCTGATGGCCTCTTCTCCACCAACCAACAAGATGGAAAATCTCTGAGGGATATGTGGTGTGTTTCAATACAGCCACATTAGAAATTCTCGACCTCAGTGAATCGTTGGCCATGTCAGCCATGAAAAGGGGACTTCAAAATTTCAGATTTATTTACTTCTTGGATAAGAAGTTTCTCAAATCTTATCCAAACTCTTCGAACACATGTAGAAGTACTTCTATGCTGAGGAAGGCATAACTGATCCATAATAAATTGATGAAAGGAAGAAGCAAAAGAAGAAAGGAGCCTTGGAAGGGCCTAACAAGATCCGAACCGATAAGGATGCTCCATCATGACGACAAAGCCTAAGGTCGAAAAGTCTGGGCTATATACCCCCTTTCTACTCCTCAGGCACAGATCATTATGGAGATTGAAGGGAAGAATTATCTCTGTAGACCTCAACCAATGAGGGCTTTGCTGATGGCTCGTAATTGGAAGAAATATTATCATTTCCATCGAGATCACGAGCATGATATCGAGTAATGCATCCAGTTAAAAGATGACATAGAAGTCCTGACTCATCGGGGTTATCTTAGAAAGTACCTATGTGATCATCTAACCTAGACGTCTACTGACCAACAGCCTCAGCCACAAACCGAGGAAATCAACAATCAGGCAATGGCGGGAGTGGTCAATATGATTTTTGAATGAATGCTGCTTGGGGGGTAGAATATTCAAAGAACTCCTCGAAGCGACAGTGAGGAGATAATCTTATTATTTTGTCTAATGAAGATCTCTAAAGAGTTCTGACTCCTTATGATAATGCTATTATCGTTTCTATGATAATAGTAAATTATGATATAAAAAAAAATTTAGTTGATGATGGAAGTTTTGCGGATATGTTATTTTATGGTGCTTTCTTCCAAATACGATTGTCTACGGATTGATTGAAAAAAGTCGGCACATCTTTAGTCAGATTCTCTGATGATTCAATAAAAGTGGAGAGAGAAATAGTCCTTCTAGTCACTATAGGATAAGAACCTCGGCAAGCTACCATCTTTCTCAACTCCTCGTAGTCCAAGTACCTTTGGTCTATAATGTGATATTGGGGTGACCAGGGCTGAATGCACTCCGAACAATCATCTCAACTTATCATCTTCTCGTCTAATTCCTAACTAAGAACAGAACTAGAGAAATGCAAGGAGATCAACAATTAGCCCCACAATGCTACATAGCCATAATCAAGGGAAAGAAGCCCATATAGACCCCTTCAATTGATGGGTTGGATCAGCAAGAGGAAGAAAGTCGAGGAGAATCTATTGAACAACTAATTTCTATGCTGCTTATAGAGGAAGATCCTACCAAACCAGTACAAGTCAGATCATTACTAAATGAGAATCTCCAAAAAAGACCTTATGGCTTTCTTATAGAAGAATATGAATATCTTTGCTTGGTCAGCTTCGAATATATCAGGTATTTTTCTTGACGTAATTGTCCATAGATTAAATATTGACCCAAAGTATAAGCCAATACAACGAAAAAAGAGACACTTCGCTCCTGAAAGTTAGACACCAATTAATGAAGAAGTCGATAAGTTGCTAGCCGCAGACTTCATCTGAGAGATATATTACCTTAGGTGGCTGGCAAATATGGTCATGGTCAAAAAATCTTGGTGGATATGTATCGACTATATGGACTTCAACAAAGTCTATCCAAATGATAGCTTTCCACTATTGAGAATCGACTAACTAATCGACGTGACATTGGACTATCAGTTATTGAGTTTTATGGATGTTTTCTTCGGCTATAATCAAATTCGGATGGCCTTCGAAGATGAACAGAAGATTGCATTTATTACCGAGAAAGACTTGTACTACTATAAAGTCATACTTTTTGATCTCCAAAATATCAGAGTGACTTATCAGTGGTTTGTCAATAAGATCTTTAAGAATCAAATTGACAAAAAAATAGAGATTTATGTCGACGACATGCTTGTAAAAAGTGACGATGTTTCTCAACATATATGCAACTTGGAAGAAGCATTCGACGTAATGAGAAAGCATCAAACGAGGCTAAATCCGAGTAAGTATGCATTCAGGGTAACCTCAAATAAATTTTTTGATTGCATGATAACAAGATAAGGAATAGAGTTCAATCTAGAGAAAATCAAGATGATCCTCAACATGAAACCTCGAACTTCAAGAAGAAATATTCAAAAGCTAGCAGGTCACATTGCGGCTCTTAATCAATTTATTTTCAGATCAGCCAAACAATGTCTGCCATTCTTTAAAATTTTATGGCACATGAAGGACTTCACTCGGTTGGATGAGTGTCGAATAGCTTTTGAAGATCTGAAGAGCTATCTCTCCTCCTTTATTATCAAAGCCAAATATGGGCAAAACACTATTCATGTATTTGCCTACTTTCTCGAAAGTTGTGAGCTAGGTATTAGTCTGAGAAGAAGAAAATGGAGTATAAAAATTTATCTACTATACGAGCAGAGTTCTATGTGATACGAAGATATGGTTCTTCAAGATAGAGAAAGTAGTCTATACAATCATTATCTCGATATGACTACTTTACCCATACTTCCAAGCCCACTTTGTGATAGTTCTGACCGACCTACCCTTGAAAGCTCTGCTTCAACAATCAGACACCTAAAAAAGAATGACAAAATGGGCCATAGAGCTTAGTGAATTTGATATCTCTTATCATCCTTGATCTTCAATAAAAACTCAGATATTGGCTGACTTTCTTATTGAGTGCACTAGTAGATGTATGTCCTAAAAGCTAATATGGCTGACACATTGTAATAAGTCTAGGACATAATTTTGTACTTAATACATTGATTTGATCAATAAAAGGACAAGTTTCATTATCATTCAAGAGTAATATATCCTAGAATCATTCATAAAATTAAAACTTCAATACATTTTCTCAAAGATGTTGAGAATTAGAGACATGTATAATTAATTCTTAAATACTTCCGATCATAGTATCATCATGAGGATGGTGATCGATCTGGATAGATCGGTGCACATATCGCTTTCTTCAAGACAGATGAGTCTCTGATCTATAGTGTAGAGATACTGAGCAACGAATGCAGATAGTTGTTAGAGAATAACTAGTACTAAGCGTGACCATATGGAAGATCACTTGAATTTTTAATCAATCATCAGTGATTGTCTCGATGCAATAGTTGTGTGAATGATCCTTTGATCTGTAATGGTACGACTATCCATAGTGAGACTGCTGAAGTTTGACTGACACATAAATATGATCTTAATGAGCTATTGTAGTGGATGTTGGCGATAGTTGATCCACTGCAGAAGTAGGATATGCATATAGATGAAATCTATCGATCTTGATAAAGAGGAGTAGTCCTATGAGATTTGAGAGGTTAAGTCTGAGAGTCTGTGACCACATCAGTGAGATTGATAAAATTTTTTTTTATAAGAATCATAATTGGACTCGAGCTGATCAAATCTATTATATGACTGATGATGAGCTTTGATAATTTATCCATGATCTGCCATCTGTTGGAACTTACGATAGAGAGACTGAATCACATGTGAACTACATCTTGAGATTCTTTTTTAATTCTATGACATTATTACTACATACTGCTAGATGTCACTGGTGGATTGTGAAAGCTTACTAGGATTGCTCAGGATCGATAATTTTTGATTAGTTAGAGTGAAATTATTTTGACCCATTGAAAAGAGTTTCAATGATACTATGATGGAGATTATTGTATATCTCACTACTTGATAGAATTGAATCTATGAGATCACACACTAAAGAGATTAGACTTGGGATAAGCAATTAGGCTTATGAAGTCTTAATTGAGTTTAGAAAAATCTTATTAGATTCAGGATAACCTTGTTAGTACATGGTTGGACTCAATTTTTTCTTTGCATTTAAATTACTTATTTGATAAGATTAATTTAAGTTAATTACTTGCTAATAATCTAAATAAATTAAATTTATTGGACTCCAATTATTGGATGCCTAGGATTTTGGATCATATGAATTAAGGGATCAAGGGGCGCCACTTGATTTGATCAAGTTGGGCGTGCCCACCTAAAAGAGGACGTGTGGGACCAGCATGGAGCATCCCCTAGGCCCTATGTGGTATGTAAAAAGTGGGTGCAAAGGCTCCAATAGTTGGTGCCTAATGGATCTCCTAAAGGGGATCAAATAACTAAGGGAATAAAGATTCCTAATGTAAGTAAGACTTGTATTAAAAGACTATTTGGTTTTGAATATGATTCAAACCTTTTTCCTATTTAAAAGGGCCTTCTCTAAGGCTCTTTACTTCTGATTTTCAGTAGTCCACACCTCCCATAAGACCTCCCCACGCTGCCTTTTTCTTCTCCCTCTCTTCTCTCTTCTAGCTCCAATGCCCAAGAAGCTTGGGCGTCTTCCATCTCCCATGCCCAAAAGGAGTTTGAGCATCCCTTTTGTTTGCTAGTTTTCAAACTTTAATTGCTTCATAATTAAGAAAAAAAAAGTAAGAGAAGAAGAGCAGAAGAAGATCAATGATAGGATCAAAGAGTTGATCATGATCCAGGCTTTGTTCAGATTTGCAGGATGATCGTTCTTAGAGAAGAAAGATCAACATCAAAGAAAACTATTCCAGGCTGATCCTGAGTAGATACTCATAGAGACCGAGCACTTATGCGCCTAAAAAAAAATCTACTATCTTCTATATCCAAAATTAAAGAAAAAAATTATGAAACAGGTATGCGATTCAATCACATATTTAATTTTAGTATAAAATTCAGTATGTGTTCAATTTCAGCATATGAAGTAGATCCTTGTGTTCTATATTTTATATATACATGATTCAGATTAAAAGATATTTTAATCTTCTATTTCACTACATTGTTTAGAAAAAAAATTGAAACATACATGCATATTCCGACATAAAATTTCAATAGTGGTATTAGAGCCATAGGTTTTATATGCATGAAATTGACATACATGTTTTGAAAAAAAAATTAAAATCTAATTTTTTTGATATATGAAATGTATAAATGATTACTTTGAATCTAAAATTTATTTTAGATTTAATTTTTAGTTCATATATTTGATATGTGAAGGCATGCATAGATCTAAAATTTGTTCTAGATCAATTTCTAGTTCATGTATATGTGATATGTAGATGTATGCATAAATCTAAAAATTATTTTAACCTAATTTATGATTCATATATGAGATGTATGATTACATATTTAAGTCTAAAAATTAGTTTTAATATGATTCATGATTTGTATATGAGATATATAATATCATGTTATGATCTGAATTTTTATTTAGATCTAAATTTTGCATACATATATGAGATATATGCTTGTATATCAAATCTAAAAATTAGTTTCATAATTTAAAATATACCTTTCATATAAAAAATTTCGATCTGAAATTTAGGTTTAGAATTTAAAATTTGTATCTGTGCATGAGAGTTTTAGTCATAAAAAAATAAAAAATTAGGTCATGTAATTAGATTACATCTAAGATTTTTTATTTGAACATAATGAGTCTAATTCGATTAAGTCATTAATCAAACCAAACCAAGTGTTGATTAAGATTAGGTCAATTAAGTTATAAGATCGTACAATTATTATTGATTAAATCAATTAAATCCATATGTAGAATCGATTAACCTAAGGATCTAATTAGGCTCGATGGCTTGAGCCTGATTCGCTTAAGCTAACCTATTTGGATCAATTGACCTATTGATTTCTAAGGTAAGTTATTGAGTGGCAGTTATTTTATTGATTCTGTTGGTTGACTTGATCAATTTATTGATATCTAAAGAAAGCAAAGGGGGGACCCCCACCGATCTCTACTTACGTGGCCAATTTGAAAGATTGAGTCTTGAAGAAGATTGCTTGATGATTTGATTTAGCCCATGTCAATTAGATCGATCATATGATGACTGATTAGATAAGACCTAAATAAAAATCTCTCTATAAATATTAAGTCCATAGGTCTTCTATCATTGTAGAAATACCGGACGTGCTACTAGTGTTGATTGTTCTCGGCTGGTTATAGTGGTTCAATTGCATCAAAAATATACAACCACTCTATTAGCAAAGAGTTGCTCCAGGATAAGAATGGGGTTGGGCCCAATAACTATTAGGTGAGAGTCCCAATGACGGCTTTGCACTTACTTGCGAATGGTGGGTCGGGCTTAACTAAGGAATGTGGTCAATAACTATTAGGTGAGCCCACATGACTTAGAGACTAAGTTGCTGCAACATGCTTAGAGAAGTATCTGAGCAAAGAGTTATCCACGCATCGGTGTGCATATTATCAATAACTGTTAGATGAGGTATATGGCATCGGTGAGACCGCAGCACCTACTAGGAATTCAGTTATCACATTAAGAGTTTTATTTTTTGGGGGAGTTATTGTTTACTTCTTAAAGTTTCTAGAACAAATATAAATTTAAAGTACAAAAGTCTAATTTGAATCTCTACTCTCGCAGTTAAACTATATTAGCTTCAAACCCTCTAGCCCGCATCCTTGAATCTAATTGTTTGATCAGAATTAATTATAAAGACTGGTTAAGAAACCTCAGGATTGTTCTGACTTCTGAAAAATTAGGTCATGTACTTGAGCAAGAATCCCTAGTATTACCAAACCGTCCTACTGCCGAGGAAAGAAAAGCTTATAAAAAGTGAACGGATGAAGATAGTCGGATTAAATGCTATGTGCTGGCTTCTATGTCCAACTAGTTGCAGAGCCAGCATGAGCATATACCCACTGTCAGGACTATGATCACTCACCTACAAGAGTTGTATGGTGAGCAGAGCCGTATAGCACGCTTCGAAGTGTTTAAGAGACTCTTTAATTTGAAGATGTATGAAGGGCAGTCAGTCCATGAGTACTGTATGATAGTGATCAAAGATATTGAGGAGCTTGGAAAGCTCGGACTTGATATGCAAAAAGAATTGCCGATGAATTTGATCCTTCAATCCCTTATTAGTTCATATAGTCAATTTATTATAAATTTTCATATGAATAAACTTGATTGCACTATACCTGAACTGATCAACATATTGGTCACTACTAAAAAAATCTTGAAGAGTTCAAAGAATACTATTCTTGCTGTGGAACGAACTTTTTCAACCAAAAGAAAGTCTGATTGAAAGAAAAAGAGTAAATCTGCTAAGAAGCAGAAGAAAGAGAGCAAGCCAAAGAAGGACATTTCAAAGAAGGCTAAAGTAAAGGAAAAATATTTCCACTATGATGTTGACGGTCATTGGAGGAGGAATTATCCACTCTACTTGGAGAGTCGGAAGAATAAAAAGGGTGATAAACCTTCAGAAGGTATGCTCATAATTGAATTTAACCTTACGATTTCTTCTACTTCTAGTTGGATATTGGACTTTGGTTCGAGTGCTCATATATGTACTTCAATGCAAGGTATAATAGAAAGTAAGAGGTTGAAGAAAGGTGATATGATCCTTCGGATCGATAATAGAGTAAAAATTACTGTAGAAGCTGTTAGCACTTATTCTCTTCGATTACCATCAGAATTTAGATTAGATTTAAAAAATTATTATTTTATTTTTATAGCTAGTTGAAATTTGATTTTCGTGTCTGTGCTAGCACAGGATGGTTTTGATTTTAATTTCAATAAAAACTTTTGTTCCATTTATTTGTAAAATAAATTGGTTGCACAATATCTTTTAATTGACAGTCTTTATCACTTGCATATTGATGTAAATGTGAATTCAAACAAGCAAATAGTGAGTACTGTAGGTCAAAAAAGATCTAGAGATAAAATTAATTAAAAGTACTTGTGGCATCATAGACTAGACCATATTGGAGAGGACAGAATAAACAAACTAGAAAAGGATGGAATTCTTGGATCTTTTAATTCAGAGTCGTATCCAGCTTGTAAATTTTGCCTTTGATAAAAAAAAGCCAGGTTATTCTTTATGGGACATGGGGAAAGAGCCACTGAGTTACTTGTCCTGGTACACACCGACGTGTGTGGGCCATTTGATGTGCAGACCAAAACTGGTTATACCTATTTCATCACCTTTATCGATGATCTATCACGGTATGGATATGTGTGTATGATGAAATACAAATCTGAAATCTTCAAAAAATTTAAAAATAAAATAAAAAAATAAACACGTAAACCCATTAAGGTTCTTTGATCTAATCGAGAAGGTGAATACTTTAATCAAAAATTTTTAAGATATCTTAAGGACAGTGGTATAGTCTCTCAATGGACTTCTCTTGGAACAGCTCAGCTTAATGAGATATCAGAAAGAAGGAATAGGACCCTATTAGATATGATCAGATCCATGATGAGCTCACTAATTTATCCTTATATCTTTGGAGACATGCCTTGTTAACTGTAATTCACTTATTGAATAGAGTTTCATCAAAATTCATTCCTACCATACCATATGAGATATGACATGATAAGAAGTCAAGTTTAAGTTATCTTAAGACTTGGAGATGTCCGATCTATGTCAAGAGATAAATGGCTGATAAATTAAAGGATAAATCTGTAATAGCTCATTTTATTAGGTATCGAAAAGAATCAATAGGATACTACTTCTGTTTTCTATAAGATCACAATGTGATTGTGAATCAGAATACCATATTTCTAGAAAAATAGATTATCTAGGATGGTGGCAGTAGGAGGTTAGTGGAGCTTGAAGAAAAGATCTCTGAAGAGCAAAGAGTTATGGATTCTCAGGAGCCCATTATTCATGAGCCAGTAGTTGATGTTCCTCCACCACCTCATAGATCTAGCAGGGTATTCCGATCTCTTGAAAGATATATGAATATGCTTACAGAGAAAATAAAAAAAATATTCTTTGTGGGAGATAAGGATCATGGTGATGATCCTAATACCTTTGACAAAGCGATGTTTGACATCAATTCTGAGAAATGATTAGATGCAATGAAGTCAGAAATTGACTCAATGCACTTAAACCAAGTATGGACCTTGGTAGATCCATCCGAGAGTATAGCACTCATTGGGTGTAAATGGATCTACAAAAGAAAAATAGATACTGATGGTAAAGTAGAGACCTATAAAGCTAGACTCGTAGCAAAAGATTATAGTTAGCGTAAAGGCATTGCTTATCAGAAAATCTTCTTATCTGTAGTCATGCTGAAATTCATCCGCACTCTGCTTACTGTTACAACTTATTATGATTATGAAATCTAATAGATGGATGTGAAAACTATTTTTTTGAATGGATATCTTAAGAAAGATATCTATATGGAACAACCTTCGAATTTCATATCTGGTGATGATGATCATCGAGTCTGCAAACTGCAAAGGTCCATATATGAATTAAAGCAAGCTTTTCGGAGTTGAAATCTTCATTTTGATGATGTAATCAAATCGTTTGATTTTATCAAGAACGAAGAGAAACCATGTGTATACAAGAGGATCAATGGGAGTATAATAATATTCTTCGTATTATATGTGGATGATATTCTTCTCATTGAAAATGATATTTTCATGCTGATCTCGGTCAAAAGATGGTTGTCCACGAAATTCTCCATGAAAGACTTAGGAAAAGCATCCTATATTTTTAGAATAAAGATCCATAGGGATAGATCTACAAGGATGCTAGGCCTATCATAAAAGTTATATATAGAAAAAGTGTTGAAGAGATTCAATATGAAAAACTCTAAAAGAGGACTCTTATCTCTTAGACATGGTATTCATCTTTTGAAGACGATGTGTCCGATCACATCTGAGGAAGTTCAGCGCATGAGTAGAATTTTTTATGTCTCGATCATAGGGAGCTTTATGTATGTCATGCTGTGTACTCGACCTGATATTGCTCTTGCTGTGAGTGTCATGAGCAGATATCAGTCAAATCTAGAAGAAGAGCACTGGATAGCTGTGAAGAATATCTTTAAGTACTTGAGAAGAATTAAGAATTGGTTCTTGATCTTTGGAGGAGGTTATGAGTTACGAGTCGAGAGGTATACTGATTTAGATTTCATGTCTGATCTTAATAATAAAAAATCTACATTAGGATATGTGTTCACATGCAATGGTAGTGCAGTCAGCTGGAAGAGTTTTAAGTAATCCATCATAGCGGATTCAATGACAGAAGCTGAATATGTCACTACTTCGGATGCTGTAAAGGAAGATTTCTAGGTTAAGAAGTTCATTATAGAACTTGGGGTTATGACATTGAATGCCATACGAGTTTATTACAACAATCATGGAGCCATAGTACTTGCTAAAGAGCCGAGATCTCATCAGAAAACAAAGCATATCGAGCGGCAGTTCCATATTATACGCGACTATCTTGAAAAAAAATATGTTGAGGTACGAAGAATAGACTCCACAGATAATATAGCAAATCCACTGATAAAGCAATTGAACTAGCCAAAGATGGATATCCATCTTGAGAAGATGGACTTAGATTAGTGGCTAACTGGCTTTAGTCTAAATGGGAGATTGTTAGATGTATGTCCTAGAAGTCAATACGGTGGATACATTGTAATAAGTTTAGGATATAATTTTATACTTAATATATTGATTTGATCAATGAAAGGACAAGTTTAATTTTCATTCAAGAGTAATATATCCTTGAATCGTTCATGGAATTAATACTTCGATACATATTCTCAAAGATGTTGAGAATTAGAGACATGTATAATTAATTTTTAAATACTTCTAGTCATAGTATCATCATGAGGACAGTAATCAATCTAGATAGACTAATGCATAGATCACTTCCTTCAGAATAGATAAATCTTTGATCTACAGTGTAGAGACACTGAGCGATAAGTGCAGATAGTTATTAGAGAACAACTGGTATTAAACATGATCATATGAGAGATCATTCGAATTTTTAATAAATCATCAGTGATTGTCTCGATGCTGTAGTTATGTGAATGATCTTTTGATCTGTGATGGTATGACGGTCCGTAATGAGACTGTTGGAGTTTGACTGACACATAAACATGGTTTCAATAAGCTTTTATAGTGGATGCTGGTGACAGTTGGTCCACTGTAGGAGTAGGATATGCATCTAGATAGAATCTATCGATTTTAATAGAGAAGAGTAGTCCTATGTGATTTAAGAAGCTAAGTCCGAGAGTTTGTGGTCACAGCAGTGTGATTAATGAAATTTCTTTTTATAAAGATCACAATTAGACTCAAGCTGATTGAATCTATTATATGATTGATGATGAAGTTTGATGATTTATTCATGATCTGCCATCTAGTCGGGACTCATGATAGAGAGATTGAATCACATATGAACTACATCTTGAGTTTTTTTTTTAGTTTTACTGGGTTGTCACTACATATTGTTAGGTATCATTGATGGATTGTGAGAGCTCACTAGAATTACTCAGGATCGACAATCCTTGATTAGTTAGAGTAAAATTATTCTGATCCATTGAAAAGAGTTTCGACGATACTATGATGGAGATCATTGTATATCTTACTATCAGATAGAACTGAACCTAAGGAGTCATACAATAAAAGAATTAGATTTGGAATAAGCAATTAGATTTATGAAGTCTCAATTAGATTTAGAAAAATCCTATTGGGTTTAGGGTAACCTGGCTAGCACATGATTGGATCCAATTTTTTCTTTACATTTGAATTACTTATTTGACAAGATTAATTTAAATTAATTACCTACTAATAATCTAAATAAATTAGATTTATTGGGCTCCAATTATTGGGTGCTTAGGATTTTGGATCATATGAATTAAGGGATCAAATCCTTAATCAATTTCTTTGATTATTTGCATGGGGCGCCATTTGATTTGATCAAGTTGGACGTGCCCACCTAAAAAAGAGGATGTGGGACCAGCATGGAGAATCCCGTAGGTCCCATGTAGCATGTGAAAAAGTAGGTACAAAGGCTTCAATAGTTGGTGCCTAATGGATTTCCTAAAGGGAGTCAAATAACTAAAGGAATAAGGATTCCTAATGCAAGTAAAACTTGTATTAAGAGACTATTAATTTTGAATAGGATTCAAATCTTTTGCCTATTTAAAGGGTCTTCTCTAAGGCTCTTTACTTCTAATTTTCAGTAGCCCATGCCTCCTATAAGACCTCCCCACGCCCCCTTTCTCTTCTCCCTCTCTTCTCTCTTCTAGCTCCAACACCCGTGGAGCTTGGGCATCTTCCATCTGCCATGCCAAAAAGGAGTTTGGGCATCCCCTTTGTTTGCTTGTTTCCAAACCTTGATTGCTTCATAATCAAGGGAAAAAGAGCAAGAAAAGAAAAGAAGAAAAAGATCAAGAATAGGATCAAAGAGTTGATCGCGATCCAAACTTCGATTCGCAGGGTGATCATTCATAGAGAAGAAAGATTAACATCAAAGAGAACTATTCTAGACTGATCCTGAGTGGGTACTTGTAGAGGTCAGATACTTGCATGGCTAAGAGAGAATCTACTCTCTTTCAGATCCAGATTGGAAAAAAAAAATTATGAAACAGGTATGTAATTCCATCACATATTTAATTTCAGCATAAATTTTAGTATATGTTTAATTTCAGCATATGAAGTAGATTCTTGTATTCTATATTTTATGTATGATGATTCAGATTAAAAGATATTTTAATTTTCTATTCTACTGCATTGATTAGAAAAAAAATTGAAATATACATGCATGCCCCGATATGAAATTCCAACATGCACAATCTTGGAGGACAAGCCGACCCTAGAAATGCTCGAGGAATCAACAACTGAATGGCATGGATTCCACATGTGGATGGAGCTTCCAAGTTACAAGACTATGGATTGGGTCTCATCTTGATCAATTCAGAAGGAGTTATCACTGAATACACTCTTCATTTCACCTTCGAAGCTTCTAACATTCAGGCCGAATATGAAGCCCTGATAGCCGTTTGAAGGCCGCCAAAGAGCTTAGAGTGAAAAGACTAAAAGTTTTCACTGATTCGTAATTGGTAGCCAGATAAGCTCAGGAAGAATATAAAGCTTGGGATCTAATTCTCATAAAGTATCTCCAAAAGCTCCAACCTTTGAAATCAGATATTGATTATTTTGAAATTTTCCACATCCTAAGGTCAAAAAATACTCGGATGGATACTTTATCCCAACTCATAACCTCTGGATACAACGAGTTGGAAAAAATCTATATAGAACATCTTGGCACTCTAAATATCGATGTTGCTAAAGAAATTCATTAAGTCGGTCATGAATCGAGTTGGATCAACCCATTCATTGAATATCTAACTGATAGAACTCTATCAGCAGACCCTACTGAGGCACAATAGATAAAGTGACTAGCACCTTAGTATGTACTCGAAGAAGGGTGACTCTACAAAAGATTTTTCTCCCTGCCTTTACTCAAGTGCTTTCAGCCCACTGAAGCTGACTATGCTTTTCAAGAAGTCTATGAAGGAATCTATGGTAATCATCTGGGAGGTAGATCATTGGTATACAAGATATTTCGATAAGAATATTACTGACCAACTATGCAAAAAGATGCCGTCGAATTGGAAAAGAAATGTGACCAATATCAAAGATTCACTAACATAGAGCTTCAACCAGTGAGTCACTTAACATCAATTTCAGCATTATGGCCTTTTGCCCAATGGGGAGCTGACATTCTCAGTCTATTTCCACCAGCAACTAGACAATGAAGATTCATCATCATAGTAATCGATTATTTCATGAAGTGGATGGAAGCAGAACCTTTAGCACAAATTACTGAGAAGAAAACCATAGACTTCTTATGAAAGTTAATTATTTGCTACTTCGGCCTACCACGAGTTATCATTACAGATAACGGCCTGACAGCTCCATAATGCCAAGTTCAAGAAATTCTATATAGAACTTTACATCATTCATAAGCTCACTTTAGTTGGACATCTATAATCAAATGGAGAAAATTAGGTAACCAACAGAATAATATTATAAATCCTAAAGATCAGACTAAATCAAGCCAAAGGGCTATAGGCCGATGAATTATATAGTATTCTATGGTCTTACCAAACAACTCCTCAGATTCCAATTGAAGAAAGTCTTTCAACTTAGCATTTGTTATCAAAGCCATAATATTACTAAAAATTGGACTACCAATGACAAGAGTTGAGCACTATGAAGAATCGAGCAATTCAGATCGACGACGTGCCGACTTAGACTTAGTTAAAGAAACACGAAGATAAGCTCAGTTGAGAATGACTTCATATCAACAATGGATAGTCTGATATTATAATTCTCGGATAAGCCTAAAACTTTCTGACTTGGAGATCTTGTCCTCAAATAGGCCGAAGTCTCTAAGCCTACTAAAGAAGAAAAATTATAGCCGAATTGGGAAGGCCCATATAAAATCTCTGAAGTACTCTGACTGGGAGCCTACAAGATCAAAAGCATGGATGGTACTGAAATTTCTTGGACATGGAATATCAAAAATCTATGCATGTATTATCAGTAAGTCCTTGTAACAAATCATATTATGTAAATACTTCATATTTTGGTATATTGTGACCAATGAATATTGACTAATGAAAAATCAACTATTTGGTAATTGATCGAATAATATAATCGATTGACATATGGTCAAACAAAAATATTGTTGGCTTACATCCCACAAAATTATGGTCGGCTTGCACCCAACTGACAAGAGGCCTAATGTAGCCCATAAAAGTCAAAAAGAAAGAAGTGTAACTTGAAAAATTTTGATATTCGACTTTGTTATGCTGACAAGTCTATTTAGTCAAGTTTTGACTACTTACAGACAACCATACTTTCAAAATTCTAGAACTCAAAGAATACAAGGCAAAGAGTGATTGAAAAGGGAGATTTTCATTACTAAAGGTTGTTTCTACATACTCGGATAAAACCCAAGGACAAAAGTGTCAAAGTACAAAGCACTGAACGAAAGAAAAAAAAATGCCTAAGGGACTATGTCGGGCATGGGGTAGCTTCTTCTATAGTGGCTTTAGGGGTGGCTGGAATATCTTCTCCTTCTTCCTCTTCCGCTTCTTCTTCGGTTCCACCCTACTCAGGTTCAACTTAGGGTGAAGATAACTGATGGCAGCCTTACAATCCACAAAATTGACCTTGTAGGCAATGGCCGATCCCTCGACGACTTCATCTTCAAAATCACAAGAAGCTTTATACTCAGCCAGTGCCCGAGAAGTCGATCCTAGGGCTCGAGCTTTAGCTGTAGAAACTTTCTCCTCCGCCTCCCGAGCAATCTTGTCAATATCTTTTCACTTTTTTTTGGCCTCCATGAGAGCAACTTCGGCCAGATCAACTTCCTTTATAAGATCGACGATTGTTTCCTTACATTTGCCAACCTCTTCCTTCTCCTTCTTCAGCTAAGACTCTAATGAGGTGAGCTTGTCTCAAGAAAAGATAACTCAGCATCTAACCAAGTAAGATCTTCTCATATTTCTCCTCCTGCTCCTTAGCAGCATCGAGAAGTTCTTCAACCACTTCGACCCGAGCTCTCGCAGCTTCGACCTTGTCTTCCAAAGAGTGACTAAGTCGGCTGAAGCCAGTTAGCCCTCAGACAAAATAGTGGCATCATGCATGAATCAGCTACAAAGAAAGAGAAAATTCTTCTAAGGAATTCGGGAATGAAACAATAAAATCACCAAGTCAATCGGACTTACTGAAAAAGCGATGCATGGAACAGTTAATAATCTCCTCCAGTGGGTGAGACTTTCTCACCTCCCAATTAGCCAAAGCATGACCATTTTTATTAGCTCTCAAGCAAGTTGAAGGTCCTAGAGCACTGAGTCATTGTCAGGACATGCATTCCTAGGAAAATATAGCCCTCTTGGATGACTCGAGATGAGGTTGATTGACTGGAGAAGTAGATATTTTTGCACCTTTCCTCAGCTGGCACCAAACATCTAGGTAGCAGGCATTGAAGGACCCACTTTTGTAGATGATTGGCGGTGCGATAAAACTCGAACCAAACCTGACTCAATAGATGTTGGTAAATCTTGGACTACTAGGGCAACCCTAGTTGGTGAGCCCTCGACGACGACTACATCATCATCGACTTCTATAGAGGGTCGAAGAAGCTCTAGTTTGAGGAGGAATTGGTGGTGGAGTCAACCTTGGTGGTGGTGCACTCCTCTAATCTCTGAGGAAGATTCTATTAGACAGTGGTACTTTCATGCATGTATTTTAAAATCTTTTTGAATAATCACAGTGAAAGACGATCTAGATTAAACTATTTAACTTAGCATGCATCGGATCTAATATATAAACTACCCATACATGGATCTATGACATAAAACATAGCATGTATAATCTGAAATTTAGAATATAGATCATATCTATCATGTATATGAGATCATATCTCAATACTTTTGTGTGGATCAATATACACCATAGTTGATGATCGTAGATTTACAGGTTTCTTAAGCCGCACACATATTCAACCTCTACAGATATCCACACGAAGCTCCAATCTGATCAGAGGTATGACGATCTCTCCAGGATGCTAGCTCCCTTGCAGAGATCTGTTCCTAATGGTTGATCTAATATCTTCTTTAGATCTCTCAGACTCTCTAAGAGATGAAGAAGTGCTAGAAGAAGAAGAGGTGGAGATGGAGGAGAACTCTTTCTCACTTCCTAAAACCCAAGGCCCAAACCCTAGACCCTAAGTCTTTCTTCACGTAATATGAAGTCACCCACCCCTAGAACTCATGCCCATAAGGTTTTGTCACATACCCACACTTTCTCACAGTGACTTTTTAGATATCAGATATCTCTCATGCTAAAAGAGGGGGCTCTTTAATGGTTGGCATCCAAGGGTGGTTGAGATGAGAACTAACTCATCCAAGAAAGGATTAAGTTTTAACTTGAATTTAAAACAAGTTTGAATTCAAATTCAAACCAAAAGCCATCCATATCCACAGGTAGAGAAGAGGGGGCAACAAACCATTTTTGTGTGCAAATTCCTCACAGCAAAATAGATTGGTTGAAGGAAAAATAGCATCAAGAAAAAGATGGTGCATAGGGAGAAGTCCAAACTAATTTGGACTCTTAGTTCAATTTGGTCCTTTTCCAAACCAATTTGGTTGAACCTAAAGAGATGAGTGAATCTAATCCAATTAGGAACCTAATCTCCTCAATGAGATCCCAATCCAATTAAGAATTAACTGAATCTAAATCCTGATCAAATTAGAAATTGATCTTCATTATCAGCTCCTAAGAAGACTCTTCTCAAGAGGAGGCTAATCTTTTCTGAACCACTTGTCGGATCAACTCGATAGTGATCTTCATAACTACAAAATCAAGAAAAAAGTTAGTGTCAAGAAAGATATACAGTAAAGAAACTCGACAACTTAAGAAAAAGATGAGGCTCTACCTAAGAAGTTAACTGGATTTATCCGACATCGTACAAGTATTGCTCCGACAATAGTACTTGCTACTTTAGAATCTCGGCACAAAGCAATAGATGGTAATGCTCCTTATCCTCATTGAGGACTACATCATTCTTTTTGGGGAAAGGTTAGGAGCACTCTAAATCCAGTTAATTCCAAGAGATGACTAGCAGAAATAAAGAAGAATTCATTCTTCTATCCATGGATAGAGGATGGAAGTCGATAATAAATTGGCAATAGTACTAGGGGCCAAAGAACCACCATCTCTCTTCCGAGAATGTTTTATCTAGAAAAATAGAGCTTGAAAAAGAGAGATCCTCAATCAAAATAAAGAATATTATAAAGAATAAAGAAAGAACAGAGAATTCGAATTGAATTGGGCGAGCTGAGCTGGGACCATTTGGTAGAGGTTTAGGACATTACAAATAAATGGATGAAGAAAAAATTAGAGTCCAAATCAAAGAAATTTTTTGTAGATAGCAAGATGACCATCGAAAGGATGAGTCACCCAACCATCTCGGTCTGGAGTCAAGAATTGATATCGACTCGGGACCCAATATCGATCCTTCAGGCACCAAATATTAACCTCTGTCAGCTCGGATCTCTAGTGCAATGGACCTAAATGATTTTTAGAAATCAGATATTGATCCCTTAGAATCCAACTGATCCCGATGAGAAGAAGTAACCTCCTAGGGAGTAGTCTGAGGAACTTCCTCAACCTTGTCCTGAGAAGAAGGGACTTGAGAACCTTGATCCCTCAAGAGATTCTCACCCCCAGACTTATGCCTAGAGGAAGACATTTCGAGAAAAGACCAAAAGAACGTCAGAAATAATAAGCCCTAAGGGAGTCTATGTGCAACTCAACTCAAGAAAGGAAGTAAAAGGAAGAGAAAAATGACCTCAATGGAAGCTCGAATAACTAGGGAAGAACATGATTGAACAAGACCCCCCGATTTTTTTGACCATGAAGCAAAATGAAATAAGCGATTGTAAAGTGGAAGAAGGCAATGGTGAAAAGAAGAAGAAAACCCCAAAGGCAAAAGAGGCTACTATATATAGACAGCCTGAATAGTCATGATCAACACCATGGATCTCATTCTATCGATGATGTCACATGTGGTGGTGATCCTCACTAGTGATTCCCATGGCTACTCAATGCACCACCATTGTGATTTTGCCACGTAAGATGAATCGCGAGAAAACCTTCCGAACTAATATTGTATTGACATGTGGCCACTTGTGAGCAGCCCAAAAATGATTGCTCGGATCGCTCAATCTTCTGTAACTATTATGAAAAGCCGCTTCATGCAGGCCGCAATCATAACTACTATATGATTCACGAAATGATAAAAAAGTCTGATGCACCTTTTTGAGGTAGTATTAAATGTGGATGGCACAAAAGGTGGCATATCAAAGTGCGTCAAAAATCAAGCCCAAAACTCAAAGACTGATATGCTTCTTCGCCCGACATTCTCAAACTATTTCAGACTCAAGAGTGGGGGCAAGTGTTGGAATAATTATTTAGAAGTATGACCTTGGTGGAAACTCGACAATCTTAGTCGATTTAGGACCGACAATTAATTACATTGCTAAATTTATCCGGACGACTACTGATGATACTACATCAACAATGCTCAAAGATCTGTCAGACAATACGACTACTTGTAGACCGACAATTCTATCGATATGTAACCAATGGTATTACTTAGATGTTCGCCAAGTATCTGAGGTAGAATTCTAACTTAGACCTAGAAGATTAGGGGTCAGAATGATTACATACAATGGAGGCACTAATTGCTCATAATTGAACAATCATGGGCTAGAGTAATTGCCCACTAAACCTACATTAAGTTCAGTAACTCCCATGTTCCGTACTTCAAGATACAGAAGTTATAAAGCAACTCTACCTTATATAAAGAGAGATAAAAGGAAGATCAAGTTTTTCTCTAGTTTATTAAGCTCTCCTTTTGTAGTTTTCTATCTATTCTCTGAACTTCAGCTGACTTAAGTATCGGAGGATCCCACTTGGATAAATTTTGGTAAGAAGACTTTTTGCAGGTATACGTAAGGTGTGCTATATCTTCTCGGTTCTTAACGGAGAATCTCTCTGGAGTTTGGTGGCAACATCAATATCGGGAAATAGAATATAAAAAAATTACAAACATGTAGATGAATTTACTATTCATCATCTCCATTAAAAAAAATCTTAAAGATAGTCAACACCACAGATAGAAAAAAAAATTGAACAATAGTTAGAGCGACATGTGGTACTACATGTATTTAAGTTAGAAATTCCTTTTGCCTTTTCAATTTCTATATAGCAGCTCTGATCAGGCAAACTACTGCTAATAGCTATTTATATAAGCTATGATATTGTGGATGGAGGGGATATTTAGCCCTAAAGTTAATTTTATTTCGAGCCCTCCTGTTAAGTAGCCCTATCTTTAAAACAAACCCTATATTCTTCATACCATATCAAAAGTAATTACCGAGATAGACCGAGGTCCAAGAGCTGTATAGATTATATTGAACCGCATTCAGCTTTAGCGATGTAATATCCAACCCTTTTTAACAAAATATCCAATCAATAGTATCTCAAAATCAGAAAAAATTCTAATATTCTCTCACTCAAGCAACAGTGATTGCGTTTTGATTTTGTAAAATAATTTATATAAAAAATGACTTCGGGCCAGGCAAATATCAGTGGCCATTAGAACAACTAAACATCCCGGTCCAAGATCACATCCAATGGATATATTAATGCAGAACCATGAGGGTCGTATCGCTATTTATTGACACTAGACCTTACATAACTACAAATATTAATACACCATCGGCATGGATCTCACAGCATAGTCAAGTGTAGTGAGGTTTGGCACATATGATCAAATGTGTAATAAGGAAGATGGAAAATCCATATTTGATCCACTATATTGTCTCAAAGAGACCCCTTATGGGATTTCAATCCCTTCACGCTTCCAAAGAAGCTAGTCTTATGTCTCAATTCACATGTAACTCCTGTGCCTTGTATATCTAGGGACACAAAAATGATACATTATATAACCTTTAAGCTTTGGTAGTGAGTGATATTTCAGAGATATATTTCTTAAGGAATATAAGCACATTATTGAGCCAGTCCTCGGCATGCACTCATGGCCTAGGGAATGTTTCTGCAACAGTGTTAAACCAAAGGGTACCTCTATTTTGCCATTTTCTAATTCAAGGAAGTGTGCCTGCAACAATATTAAACTAGAGGGGGTGTAGCTGCAACAAAATAAAAAAGGAGGGGGTGTGTAACTTCTATAAATGTAAAGGGTGTATGAATGGAATAACTATAATAAATTAGATAGGGTGCGAGCGCAATAATGTAGAAGTATAAGGGGTGCATTTGTCGGCCATATATAATTTAGGCTATATAGTTTGGTTACCAAATATGCAAGACATTTAGAAATTACTTGGGATTAGAAAATTTTGAGTGGATGCAAAATTGTCAAAAGTTTACAGGGTAAAGCCATTTATTTATGCCAAATATTTGATTCTTATTGCATAGATAATTTAGAGGTTATAAAATCAGTTGAGATAGCCTTTAAAAGATCCAACCACAGATAATTCCGAGACCCCAAAACATTAAACTTGGAACAAGACCCTTAATACGCCGAACATTCAAAGTTGAGACACCATGAAACAACTGGCCATAAGAATGGAAGATGCAAACATAGAATATAGTACTGAACACTTGCTCCTTGTGCCACTACAAAGGTCAGCTTCAAGCTTACAAATACACTTCAAGAGCCTATTAATGGAGATACGACTAATATCAAAGATATTTTATTTTACAACAATTTTATGTTGCCACCAAGAGATATATGATAGGATTATTTTGGAACAATTTGCAAACTTAAGGATCACTATGAAAATTTGTAAAGATGAGGGGTATGTTTGAGAATTGTCCAAACTGAGGGGTGAAACTATAATTTTTTAAAATTTTTAACCAACAAAGCTTAGAGTTTAAAAATATTGAGAACTTTATATGATTAGAAAGAGGAGTCATCATTCAACTTCTGACATTAGTACAACGGTGAAGTGGAGGGAGTTTCAACTGCTATTGAAGTCTGATGGCTATAGGTGCTACGAAGAAGGACACTCTGAATGGCTTCAGATCTTCCCGTCCTGGCAATATTTTGTATTAGGCTGGTAGTCTTTTCTTTTGCAGCTAGGTATGTAGGTGTAATATTCCAGCATATCTATTATTACTGTAAGGTTAAGACTGTAAATCTTTTCCTTTTATAACAAGCTTGGCTCCTCTTTTACCAAAAAAAAAAAACTGCTATTGAAGTGAGCGATAGAAAGAATGCTAAAAGAATTACTCTTGCAGGTGTGTTCAAAGAAGGAGATTTTATGGAAATAAAAGGCTTGAATTAACTAGTTGGAGTTAGGGGATAGAAATATGAATCTTTTTATAAATAGGCAGACAATCAAAGGAGGTTTAATTTGATTCACCAAATTGAAGAGTAAGAAGGATAATCATCCATGAAAAGGAGATAGATGTGTTCTACAAGTTTTATGAAAATGTATTTGGACCTCATGAGTGACATGTAATATTGATGGTTCTTTTTTCTATCCACATAGGAGAGGATTTTGACAAGCAGGGAGAATAATAAAACAAAAAGCCAAAAAGAAATAAAAAATAATAAGAGAAGAATAAGAGCATATAATATCTATGTAGTTCGATTTATTGATCTACGTCCACTGACAGAGATAATGTATAAGTTTCACTATAAAATAATGAAGACTATAGAGTATAAAATTATCTCACAAACTCTAGCCTTTAATACAGCCGATCTCTAGTGCACTTAATTGCCCTCATCTGTTAGGGTTACAAGATATGCATACAATAGAATAAGATGATTTAGATTGGAACTATTATTCCTACAATAATTAGCTTAGGCTAATATATAACTAATGGGCTAAATTGATTGGACTTACGTTGATATCCTAAGTAGACCTTCTAGAAGTGATGTAAACTTATTCTTCTAGAACTTGTAAACTTTAAGATATACTCCACAGATAAAATTAAAATTGTTGTATTTAGATTAGAAGCTCATACATTTCTAGTTCATATCAATTTTTCTATTTTATTTTTTGAAAAATCTATGGAGTTTATGAAAGAATATTATCTAAGGTCTTGGCTAATCAATTGCAGAAGTTCTTTGTAATTTAATTGATATTTTTCAGTCAGACTATAATACCCCATAAGCTCATTTCACAGTGCCGAATGGAATTTTCTTCAAATTGGTTTTTTTTTTGGTAAGATTCAAATTGGTTTTGAAGAAGCCTGCAACTATATGGATTGAATTATTTTTCAATGTTTTAGAGATTAGAGGGTTTGGTTCTAAGTAGATTTCTTAGACCAAAGGGTGGCCTTATAGTGGTGAAGATATTATTTGATGGATTAAAATCAAAATAGGCCTTAGCTAAGGTGATTGAGGGTGGCAATTTGGTCTGATCTGTCGAGTACCTGATCCGATATGATCTGAATGGGATAGATTTTATCCAATCCGATTAAAATTCAGAATGTGTATGGATTTTAGAAAAAAAATCTGAAGTAGGTATGGGTCAGATATGGATAATAGTATGTCCACCTCGAATCCGACCTAATATGTATATATACCCAAGCCTTCTACTTGATTGGGACTTTTGAGGATGGAAAAAAATAGAGAAAAACTAGGAGAAAATGAGGACAAATCAAGAAAAAATAGAAAAAATTGAGAGGTAAGTCCTTTTCCTACATAAATTATCATTTTTTTTTGCTTTTTTTTTTTTTTTTCATTATCTTTTTCAAAGATACGTGGGAAAGAGAGGCTTGAAGAGATTAGAGAATTTTTGAGGTTTCGATTGGATTTTTTTTTTCAAGTATATGAGATTCTGTCCGAGTTGTGGTGGTGTGGGTTGATTCATTGAGGTTTTGAGAGCTTAATCTTAGTAGAAGCATGATATTTTATAGGGTTGGAGAGTTTTGATCAAAATGATTTTTCTTTGGCTACAAAATTTTCAATTTATGGGGTTGATTCCACTGTATTTTTTTGGTAATTATATAGGAATATATCCAACCCAACTTGACTCATTGTTGGGAGCCCGATCCAAGATAAATACAAATAAATATGAATATAATTTTTTACTGATAAGATAGATATAGATATCAATCGATCTAATCTATATTCGATTCATTGGATCTGATGTTTTATTTTTTTTTTTTTCTTTTTTTTTTTTTTTTTTTTTTTTGTTTCTTTGGAATGTAAAATTGCTGCTTATTCAAGATTTACCGATATTTGGACCCTTGCTCATATTTTAAAGTAGCGCCATTTTGAGTATTACTAGTTCCAAATATGAAAAATAGCCACTCTGTGCATGTGAGTAAAGCTGCGAAATCCCATAGTAGTGTAGGAGCCTCGTGAATCGGGATGTCCTTTTTACCGATAGTTTAAAACTTAATTTTTGTTATATTTTGCTGGTGATATGCTTATACTATCTTAGTTAGAAAATTAATTACTCAGAGTCTTCGTTGATGTACATGTGCCAAGATGATTGTGCAGCCATCCAGAATTGTACATTATTTCTCTTTCCCCTGACTTTCTCTTAGACCATTTAAGCTTTCTAAAAGAGATTGGTTTTGGGTGATGGAGAAATTTTTAAAGTACACTACTTGATCCAGATTTCTACCTTTAGGTCATAGATTGACTCTAGCCAATGCAGTTATCTCTGACATCACTAGTTATTTTTATTGGTTAATACAGTGATTTCTATCATGACTACTTATTTTTTTATTAGCTTTATGGATTCTTAATTGTGTTGTAAAGAAACTTGATTATGTTAGAAGAGCATTATTATGGAAAAGGAAGAATACTGTTAAGGGTGGTCACTGCTTAATTCAAAGAAAGTATGGAAGGTATGCGAGTCTAAACAGTAACGTGACTATTACCATAAGACTCAGGTTGTACTAATGTGGCTTAAGCTGGATATCGTCCGAAATCTAAAATACAAAAAAAAAATTATAAGAGAAGTCCGCACTTGTCAGTAATATTCTGATAAAAAATTCTTCGATGCATAAGTTAGTCAGAATTAAAAATAATAAAAAAAAAGATAACGTGCGTAAAAGTAGAATAGTATTCTCCTCATTTTTTCTTTATGACTCTTAGAATCTTCTTTCTATCTTTTTTATCAAGAGAGGTGGAGCCAAAAACTGTCGGTCGGAATCTGTAGATTTGTTAGATTTAATTCTTTAGGTTGTTGGGCCACATTCTAGTGTTCATTAGAACGGAAATTGTCCCACTAATCTTTGAGTCGAGGTTGTTGGTCGTGGATATCCATTATGAGCTTACCCATGCGAAAAGTCAGTCGGCAGTCTAAAATGAGCATGTGGGCAAGGTCCTGACCTGAATCCGGTGCCATTTCATCGAGCGCTCTAAGTGCACCCTGCAGAGAGAATTTTTTTGATCGGCAGACTTCTTCCAGAACGGTGGCCTTAGTGCAAAAGATTTGAAAGATATTAAGTCTCTTCTTGGCCAAATGTTGGTGGAAGTACTTGAATGGATAATTAACTGTTTGGAAAGCTCTAATTTCTTGGCTGTATTTAACAATAGAAAGCAGTGGTTCTCAAATATATTTTGATTGAAATGGCTCTCAGATATTTGCTGTAGTGCTTCTTATTTTTGGAAGGCGAGTTGAAGACCAATGATTTTTCTTATGTGGTCCTGGTTTCATGATGGGGTGAGGCAAGATTATCAGGTTCTGATTGGATGGATGGCTTGGCCGGCATCCATTAGCTCTTCTTTTTCCAAGCTTGTTTCATTTGGTTAGGTTCGGGAGATTCTTTTGGTTAGTTGCTACCATAAGGAACTCATCTGGTCAAGCTTTGTTAGAATATTAATTACAAACTGTTGGAGATTCTCAATCATATTAACCCTTTAGCACCAATTGAAATGGAGGTGGTCTTCTTCCAGCATACACACACACACACACACAAAAAACAAATATATATGTTTCTTGCTTTTAGTTCATTAATTTTGGTGAAGTCTTGGATGATTTACGTCGAAGTTATTTGGAACATTTTTGTACCAGTGAAAGCTTGGATGCTTTTGTAGTTGACATGAAAGGGAAGGGGCTTGTAGCTAAGAATTTGAGGAAAAGGTCCTGGCCTCATCTGCCTCCTTCAAAGTAGAAGAAACATAACATCATCACTACCTTCTTGTAAATGTTGCAGACATATGTTGGAGCTCTTTAGAAATAAGATTGGTTGGAGAGATAGGTTTCATTCTAGGGAATTTGAAGAGGATTCAGATTGTATCTTTCACATGAAAGAATGATTGATTTTTTTTCACAACAACATCCATCGGATACCACTTTGCACAGATCTCAAAGCACTTTGAATTTTTTCATTCATCTATTTGCATAGATCTTGAAGCAATCATTGCATGATCCAACAGTGGATTCATGTGAAGGAAGGTGAATCCTACTTTCACACCAAAGAGATAACCCTATCCCTTTGAAGAATGAACAGGATCAAGCAAAAGATTGGATGGGTCTGACTGAGTACATGTTTAGATTTTCTAGCTGGAGTCAGGATATCTCCATGAGGTTGGTCCACCGATCAAGTCGGGGAGGTCCAAGTCGAAGCTCGGGTGTCTCCATATAGTAAATGAGTGTTTATTTAGAGATCCTAGTTAGAGTGAGGGTGTCTCTAAAAGGTGGGTTAAATTTCGATCTCCATTATTTAGAAGTTTAGTCTTTCTTGAAGGAGATGGAAATGAATGATATATTTTACTAATATTTCAACAGCAAAAGCTTGAAAGCTACTGATAATATACTCTCATATTCTTGGCATTCCAAATCCAAGGATAGCTACACCATCAAGTTCTTCAAGCTTGTAAGCTCCTGGCCAGATAACTTTCAAGATTCGATATGGGCCCTCTCAGTTCGAAGATAATTTGCCTTGATTGGTTGGTTTGGACACATTAGCTTATTGAAGTACAAGGTCGTTGGTCAGAAAACTTTCGATTTGACTCTGGTGTTGTAATATCGAGCTACTCATTGTTGATATGAAGCTATTCTAATTCGAGCTCACTTTCTTGTCTCTTCAAGTAAGTCCAGGTTCTTTCGAAGTTGATCGGGATTGGCTTACTCATCATAGTTCTTAACTTGGGTCATTGGAAGCCCAATCTCAATCAAGATTATAGCTTCTATTCCAAAAGAAAGGTTGAAGGTTGTCTTTCAAATGAAACTTCGAGAGATAGTTCGGTAGGCTCAGAGGACACTGTAAAGTTTCTTGACCTAGAGTCATTTAGCTTGGCTTAGTCTCATCTTCAAACCCTACAAAATAGTTTGATTAGTTATCTTGAGTATTTATTAGATTGGGGATGCCCGATCGAGGTAAACCTATAGTCTCTATGAAGCTCTGAGCAGAATCTTTTGAACTTTGGATTACCGAATTATCATTCCATGTCAGTGATGATAGCCCAAGATAGTTCGAACTGATAGATAATTGACTTTCAAATGAAGTCTTAGACTTCTCCTCAGTAATTCATACAGCGGCTCAGCTTCGATCTATTCGGCAAAACATTTGATCATGATAATGAGAAGCTTTCTCTATCCAATCCCTTGCGGGAAAGGAATGGGAATGCTGACCACCAATTGTGCAAATGGCCAAGGCACAGAGATTGGAGTGAGTTTTGTTGTTGGTTGATGTTGAAAGTTGGCATATTTCTAGCACTAATTATACCTCCTAACGAGCTCAGCAGCATCTTATTATAGGGTCAGCCCATAGTATTCTTGTTGGAGTACTTTATAGGCCAATGACTTTCCCCTATGTGATCTCTATAGATGCATTTGTATACTTCTCAAAGAGCATAATTGACTTCGGACAGTCAAAGACACTTGAGTAGGGGCAACGAATATGATCTCGGGTCAAATTTTTCTTCTAAGAGAATATGCCAGGGGGCTTGTCGCTTGATCTCCCAAGCTTCAATTGGATTAGTTAGAAGGATGTTGTTGATGAGATAATCTATAATCAAGCCATCTAGCTTGGCTTGTGGTTGACTTGCAAAATCACAAGTTGCTCCTCAATGCTAAGTTTTTCCAGGTGCTTGAGGAGGACCTTCTTGTTAATGAGTTCATTGCAGCCTAAAGTGGTGAGACGAGATAATATATCCTCCCTGGCATTCTCCATCCTCAGTATTTGTTGGATTTCAAAGCTTTTAAAGACTGAGGAGAGCTCCTTTAGCATGTATAGATACTTAATCATTGTGAATTTTTGAGCTTCATATTCTCTTCATATACGGCAGACGATCAATTATGAGTTAGTAAAGGCTTTAATATTTTCTGTTCTAAGCTCTTGGTGATATTGAGGCTTGCAATCAATGTCTCATATTTAACTTTGTTATTTGAAGCATTGAAGCCGAACCTAAGTGCCTTGAGTGCATACTCTGTCATAATTCTTTTTGGGCTCACAAGAATGAGATCAACATTGCTATCTTGTGAGTTAGAAGCTCCATCGATATGTAAGATCCATTGTGGTCCATCCTCCTATACCTTAGATTTTTCCATTGTTGATTTTTCTTCTCAAATGGTACGTTCAATTGTTGCTCCTTGAATTGATTTTGATGATTACAAAGCATTTGAGGGGGTTACTAATGATTTTGGCTTGGAAAAAGATTTATTGTATTTCAGAAGCAAAATCATAATTTTATCAAGTTCTGATTCGAAAGTCTCAAGAGCAAGAGCAGAAGATTTGTAATCTATTGGAGGCAATTTCAATATTTTTGGATGTGTATTTTGAAAGAAAATCATGTTTATAAATTTGAGTCGACCCCATGAGTCGACTCATGTCAAAAAGGGCTGAACGGCATGCTATTTTTAACTGGCATACCCAATTGAGTCGACCTTATGAGTCGACCCCTGTGCATGAGTCGACCTCTGTTGCTGTACAAGCCAAAGATACAGAACTGTTAATTTCTGTTCTGCGCCACATGAGTCGACCCATATGCATGAGTCGACCCTATGAGTCGATCCCTGTAACGAAAAAACTCCGCAACGGCTAGTTTTTAGCTCGTTTTGGCTGCATTTAATACCCATTTAATGTGCTCCAACGGCTCTATTTTTCAGTCAAGATTACTCTCCACCATCATTTGAAGTTATAAAAGATACTTAAAAGAGGGAATCAACAAGATTTTGAAAAGATTCTTCAAGCATTTATTTCAACCCTAAGCAAGAGCCCTCTTAAAAGTTCAAGAAGCTTTTATTTCAAATTCACCATGTGGAAATTTCAGTGCAGGGATAAAACGATAATTTTAAAATTTTTTCAAAATTATAATTTTACAGCAGAAATTATTAATTAATCTAATTAATTAACATGTATTAACCCTACACAAAGATCTAAATATGATATATATAGCATGCATTTAAATTTAAAATTTAAACTTCTACGGTAAATATTTTACTATTATGTGTTCAGAACACATTACCTTCGTGCAGATAGTCGATCGTCACAGTCTGATCACCATCGGGATGGTTTGATCATCGTAATATAGCTACACAGTATGTCTGACCTCCATGGATCATCCATGCGAAGCTCCCAGTCTGATCAACTCCTCACGAATGCTAGTTCATTGCAGAACCCTTTCGACGGCTGATGCTGATCGAACTTCTTCGATCGATGTTTGTCGATTCCTCGGATGCTCCGGATTGTTAGTAGAGATAGTAGAGAGGTTAATTAAGCTCATCCTGAAGTTTGGTGGACTCACAATACTCGTAGCTCACCTTCTCACTTCCCGAACCCTAGGCAGAAACCCTAGGGTACTCTCAGAAAAAATCTTACGCCCTTTCTGTTTCTTTTTTTTTCTCTTCTTTTCTTTTCTTTTCTCATGCAGAAGGCCTTTCTCATGCCACCCTTTCTCTCTAGGATCAGATGTGCGCACGTCCCATCTTCTCTTCTTTTTTAAAATGGTGCAAGACCGTATTTTTACCGCATTTTCACCGCGTGAGAGGATAAAGCTAGGTGGTTGCTTACTTGAATTCAAATCGAATTTGAATTCAAATGCCAACCAACCAATCTTTATTCACTCAAGGTGTGAGAAGGGAGGGGCGTGGGCTTCTTTGTGCATGGAGAGTTTATACGAGAAACTTTTTCTCGTGTAGAGCAAGTGGCGCACAAGTGGATAAGGTGGCGCATGGGATTAGTTGCTCATTCAAATTCAAACATCATTTGAATTTGAATGGCCAACTAATCATTCTTTATCCACTCAGATGGCACACAAGGGAGGGCATGGGAAGGCTTCTGCATGGGATAAAATTTATGAGAACTCGTTTCTCATGAATTCAAATAGGCGCAGGTGGATGAGGAGGCGCAGGGAGATAAGTCAAGGTGGTTTCAAATATTAAATCAACCTAATTGAACCAACCTTATTAAAATAGGTTAGGCACAATTAGACTAAATTAAACCCAACATAATTAGGCTTAATTAGGCTCAATAAAATCCTAATCAAATCAGAAATTGATTAAGCCCAACCCTTGATCAGATCAGGGACCAAACCACCTTGGCGATTAGGTCAACTCTTAACCTAATCGGATCAAACCCAACTGAATCCAATTCAATTGGACTTGATCCAAAAATAATTATTTAATCAAATTGAGTTAATTAGCGATCAAATCATTAATTAAACCTCTCATAAATACTGAGTCCAAATTCGATGGGCAATCGGGCATCAAAGTCCATCGATATGAAACCTTGATTGAAGAGTCCCAAACCAGTGGGACTCTTGACCCCGGTACCCAAAATGTGTGGAACTCATGATCAGAGAATCCTGATTCTCGATCATGAGTCTCAAACACGTAGGACTCAGAGTCTCCAAGCATTAGGACTCTTGGTCGAAGAGTCCCAGTCTAGTAGGACTCTTCACCAGCCATTAAATCAGATAGGAACCTCTAATGTGTGTGATCCCGCAGGTTCGAACTTAAGTCGGTAGCATAGGAACCAATTCCTGTACTAATCGAAGTGACCATCTAGCAATGGTACCCGATGTCCTGATAGGTCGAATAGTCGCAATCGCAACATTCAGAACCTACACGAATATGGTTACTGTATAATTCATCCCATTTGACCTCTGTGTATAGGACGACTCAGGGTTAAACTGTCAACCCGGATTAGATCATCCGAATCGTGCTCAACCCAAATAGTCCTGTGACTCCTCACTAGGACTACCCTAGCCAAGGTTTTGTTAAATTGAAACACGACTGTATAGAGCTCCTGAACTGGAGTGGTCAATCCCATCTTGACACACGCACCGATAAGTCAAGTACTTGACTACACCCAGTAGCCTTCCATCACTGAATTAGAAATTCAGGTAGTCGAGTGCCTAAGTACAGTGAGTTGCTTGCAAGTCACCATGACGGTCTCAGGTCGGAGGGACAGTTATACCCATATCCTATCGGAGCAAATCTTGACAGCAGAAAATGAGCCGGAGTCGGTCACGTTCAGTGTAGATGTACCCTTACATCTCATCTGTATGCCATACGAGTGTCTCCACACTCCTTGGTTAAGAGGATAACCAACCCATATGGCACACAACGACCTATGCTTGATAAACGTTGTTGTCCTTGGTAACAATGTATCATTTGGTCGCGAACAGGTTTAAGGACTAAACGACAAATCCTCTTTTGTCGAGTCTAAATAGTCCTAAGGACTTCACCACAACACATGAGTTTATTAGAAGATGAAACAATTTGTGATGAAAAATATCAAAATAACTTTTATTTATTTATAATTCATATACTAATATAGGAAAGAGCACAACCGTCAACAGGCTGACGATTGGTTTTGGGACACTATTCCCAATAATCTTTCACTTGGCCTAAAGCCAATCGGTGCAGTATCTAATACCCATCTTCGACTTGAAATCGTCGAACTCCTTCACCGCAATGGCTTTAGTGAATGGATCGGCCAGGTTCTCTTTTCCGTCGATCTTCTGAAGGTCGACGTCACCTCAATCCATGATTTTTAAGATGAGATGGTAGCAGTATAGAATATGCTTCATCCGTTGGTGTGCCTTTGGTTCCTTCGTCTGAGCAATGGCTCCAGAGCTGTCACAATATAGCAGAACTGGACCAACAAGGGAGGGTGCTACTCCAAGCTCAGTGATGAATTTTCTCAGCCACACCGCTTCTTTGGCAGCATCTGATGCAGCGACATATTCTGCTTCGTAAACTGAATCAGCCACAGTATGCTGCTTGGAACTCTTCCAGCAAACAGCCCCACCAGTAAGGGTAAAAACAAATTCCGACACACTCTTGCTGTCATCGTGATCAGACTGAAAATTGGAGTCTGTAAACCCCATAAGTCTCAAGTCTGATTCACCATAAACAAGCCACTGGTCCTTAGTATTTCTTAAATACTTCAGGATAGTTTTAACAACCTTCCAATGATTCTTCCCTAGATCAGATTGGTATCTACTCACACCCCTAGTGAGTATGCCACATCTGGTTGTGTACATGTCATGACGTACATGATAGATCCCACTATCGAAGCATATAAAATTCTACCCATATGCTCTCTCTCTTGAGGTGTTGTCGGACAATCTCTCTTCGAAAGAAAAATTTCATGGCCTATCGGTAGATAGCCTTTCTTGAAATTCTCCATGCTGAACCTCTTCAGCATAGTATCAATGTACGTGGACTGGAATAAGCCAAGCAATCTTTTAGATCTATCCCTATAGATCCTCATCCCTAGGATGTAGGAAGCTTCTCCCAGATCCTTCATGGAGAACTGTGACGATAGCCAAATCTTTATTCCTTGTAATGTAGGGACATCATTTTCGATTAAGAGAATGTCATCCATATACAATACAAGAAATACCACTACTAAACTATTAGCCCACTTATAAATACAGGGCTCTTCTCCATTCTTAACGAAGTCATACATTTTGATCGTCCTATCAAAACATATGTTCCAACTCTGGGATGCTTGCTTAAGTCCATAAATGGACCTCTGTAGCCTGCACACCTCAGACTCATCTGTGGATGTGAACCCTTCAGGTTGTATCATATACACTTCTTCGTCCAGCTCTCCGTTTAGGAAAGCTGTCTTCACATCCATCTGCCAGATTTTATAGTCCAGATGGACAGCTATCGCAAGCATAATCCGAATGGATTTGAGCATTGCCATAGGAGAAAATATCTCGTCATAGTCTATACCATAACGTTGACGATATCCCTTGGTAACCAGACGGGTTTTATAGGTCTCCACCTTTCCATCTGCGCCCCTCTTCCTCTTGAAGACCCACTTACACCTTATGGATTTTACCCCTTCGGGTGGGTCAACCAATGTCCACACATCGTTGACCTTCATGGACTCCATTTCGGATTTCATGGCCTCTAGCCATTTCTCAGAGTTAGGTCTCTGCATTGCATCCATGTAGGTGATCGGATCCTCATCGTTTTCATCAAGTTCAACAGGATCGTCGTCCCAGACCAAGAAATCGTAGTATCTGTCCGGTTGATGTGGTACTCTATCAGACCGCCTTAAGGGTATAGGAACAATGGGCTCCGGATCTGATCTAACCAAATCCGATTTAGGTTCAGCAACTTGTGTCGATTTTTTCACCTGTCGAACTTCCTCAAGTTTGATCTTAGAGGCAACAGTCCCTTCACTAAGGAACTCTTTTTTCAAAAAGATTGTCTTAAGACTGACAAACACCTTTTGCTCATCAGCTAGGTAGAAATTATATCTTTTGATCTCTTTTGGGTACCTATGAAATAACACTCGTCAAACCTAGGTCCAAGCTTGTCCGTAATTAAACATTTAACATAAGCCGGACACCCCCAAACCCTAAGATGCGAGAGTACTGGCTTACGTCCTATCCATATCTCATAAGGCATTTTGGTTACAGACTTACTCGGAACCCTATTTAGAAGGTAACAAGCCGATTCGAGCGCATATCTCCAGAGAGAGATTAGCAGACCAGCAAATCCCATCATGGATCGAACTATGTCCAACAAGATCCGATTCCTCCTTTCAGACATATCATTATGCTGTGGTGTTCCAGGAGGAGTCCATTGAGAGAGAATCCCATTCTCCCCAAGATATGTCAGAAACTTATTAAAAAGATATTCACCTCCTCGATCAGATCGAAGAGTTTTAATACACTTTCTAGTTTATTTTTCTACCTCATTTCGAAATAGTTTGAATATTTCAAATGACTTCGACTTATGCTTCATTAAGTAGACATATCCATACCTCGATAGGTCATCTGTGAAGATTATGAAGTAAAAATATCCACCTCTTACAATTGAGCTCATGGGTCCACATACATCAGAATGTATCAGACCCAAGAGTTCACTGGCTCACTCATCTTTTTCAGTAAAAGGTGACTTGGTCATCTTCCCAAGAAGACAGGACTCACAGGTTGGAAGTGATTCACAATCACCAATTTTAAGAATTTCTTCTTGAGCCAACCTGTTTATCCTGTTCTTATTGATATGACCTAGCCTACAGTGCCAAAGGTAGACTTCTGACATATTATCCATTCTAGGACATTTACCGGAGGTTTGAACCACATTAACAGGCTGTGATAGTAAGTAAATTCTATTATTTAGTTGTCCAACAAACATTGTAACACCATTTAAAATGATATTACAAATATTTTTTTTATTAAAAATTCATAATTGTACATGGCCAAAAGGCCTACAGAAATAATATTTAATAAAAAACTTGGACAATAGTGACATTCACTCAGAATTACATTACGAGAGTTGATTACAAAGTTCATGATTCCTAAAGCTAGAACTGAAACTTTGCTTCCATCTCCAACGTTCAGGAACCTCTCGCCTTCATCAAATCTCCTACTGACCTGCAGACCCTGTATCGAATTACAGATATGATAAGGGCTTCCGATATCCAATGCTCAGGTAGTAGTATCACAAATGAAAAAGTTGCAAGGTGTTATCATATAATTACCTTGCTTCTTCTTCGGCCTGTTCGGGTCCAGAGAGGCAATATATAGAGGACAGTTCTTCTTCTAGTGCCCCTGCTTCTTGCAAAAGAAGCACTCTGCCTGGCTCTGATCGGGCTTGTGCTTCTTGGTCTGACCTTGTGCAGACGTCCCAGCATGCGGCCGCACCTTCTTATTCTTCTTCTTCTTGTTCTTCTTTCCTTTCTCAAAGGGTCGAGGACCAGAAGAAGACTCTCCCATAATATTCATCGACTCCTTATGGAGCTGGTGGTCCTTCTCAAAGTTCTGCAGCAACCCCAACA
>NC_025995.2:17195841-17259590 GCF_000442705.2 Elaeis guineensis
AACTTTAGGGCTAAATCTCCTCTCCATCCACAATATCATAGCTTATATAAATAGCTATTAGCAGTAGTTTGCCTGATCAAGAGCTGCTATATAGAAATTGAAAAGGCAAAAGGAATTTCTAACTTAAATACATGTAGTACCACATGTCGCTCTAACTATTGTTCAATTTTTTTTCTATCTGTGGTTGTTGACTATCTTTAAGATTTTTTTTAATGGAGATGATGAATAGTAAATTCATCTACATGTTTGTAATTTTTTTTATATTCTATTTCCCGATATTGATGTTGCCACCAAACTCCAGAGAGATTCTCCGTTAAGAACCGAGAAGATATAGCACACCTTACGTATACCTGCAAAAAGTCTTCTTACCAAATTTATCCAAGTGGGATCCTCCGATACTTAAGTCAGCTGAAGTTCAGAGAATAGATAGAAAACTACAAAAGCGAGAGCTTAATAAACTAGAGAAAAACTTGATCTTCCTTTTATCTCTCTTTATATAAGGTAGAGTTGCTTTATAACTTCTGTATCTTGAAGTACGGAACATATGGGAGTTACTGAACTTAATGTAGGTTTAGTGGGCAATTACTCTAGCCCATGATTGTTCAATTATGAGCAATTAGTGCCTCCATTGTAATCATTCTGACCCCTAATCTTCTAGGTCGTAAGTTAGAATTCTACCTCAGATACTTGGCGAACATCTAAGTAATACCATTGGTTACATATCGATAGAATTGTCGGTCTACAAGTAGTCGTATTGTCTGATAGATCTTTGAGCATTGTTGATGTAGTATCATCAGTAGTCGTCCGGATAAATTTAGCAATGTAATTAATTGTCGGTCCTAAATCGACTAAGATTGTCGAGTTTCCACCAAGGTCATACTTCTAAATAATTATTCCAACACTTGCCCCCCACTCCTGAGTCTGAAATGTTTGAGAATGTCGGGCGAAGAAGCTATCAGTCTTTGAGTTTTGGGCTTGATTTTTGATGCACTTTGATATGCCACCTTTTGTGCCATCCACATTTAATACTACCTCAAAAAGGTGCATCAGACTTTTTTATCATTTCGTGAATCATATAGTAGTTATGATTGCGGCCTGCATGAAGCGGCTTTTCATAATAGTTACAGAAGATTGAGCGATCCGAGCAATCATTTTTGGGCTGCTCACAAGTGGCCACATGTCAATACAGTATTAGTTCGGAAGGTTTTCTCGCGATTCATCTTACGTGGCAAAATCACAATGGTGGTGCATTGAGTAGCCATGGGAATCACTAGTGAGGATCACCACCACATGTCGACATCATCGATAGAATGAGATCCATGGTGTTGATCATGACTATTCAGGCTATCTATATATAGTAGCCTCTTTTGCCTTTGGGGTTTTCTTCTTCTTTTCACCATTGCCTTCTTCCACTTTACAATCGCTTTATTTCATTTTGCTTCATGGTCGAAAAAAATCGGGGGGTCTTCTTCAATCATGTTCTTCCCTAGTTATTCGAGCTTCCATTGAGGTCATTTTTCTCTTCCTTTTACTTCTTTTCTTGAGTTGAGTTGCACATAGACTCCCTTAGGGCTTATTATTTCTGACGTTCTTTTGGTCTTTTCTCGAAATGTCTTCCTCTAGGCATAAGTCTGGGGGAGAATCTCTTGAGGGATCAAGGTTCTCAAGTCCCTTCTTCTCAGGACAAGGTTGAGGAAGTTCCTCAGACTACTCCCTAGGAGGTTACTTCTTCTCATCGGGATCAGTTGGATTCTAAGGGATCAATATCTGATTTCTAAAAATCATTTAGGTCCATTGCACTAGAGATCCGAGCTGACAGAGGTTAATATTTGGTGCCTGAAGGATCGATATTGGGTCCCGAGTCGATATCAATTCTTGACTCCAGACCGAGATGGTTGGGTGACTCATCCTTTCGATGGTCATCTTGCTATCTACAAAAAAATTTCTTTGATTTGGACTCTAATTTTTTCTTCATCCATTTATTTGTAATGTCCTAAACCTCTACCAAATGGTCCCAGCTCAGCTCGCCCAATTCAATTCGAATTCTCTGTTCTTTCTTTATTCTTTATAATATTCTTTATTTTGATTGAGGATCTCTCTTTTTCAAGCTCTATTTTTCTAGATAAAACATTCTCGAAGAGACGATGGTGGTTCTTTGGCCCCTAGTACTGTTGCCAATTTATTATCGACTTCCATCCTCTATCCATGGATAGAAGAATGAATTCTTCTTTATTTCTGCTAGTCATCTCTTGGAATTTAACTGGATTTAGAGTGCTCCTAACCTTTCCCCAAACAAGAATGATGTAGTCCTCAATGAGGATAAGGAGCATTACCATCTATTGGCTTTGTGCCGAGATTCTAAAGTAGCAAGTACTATTGTCAGAGCAATACTTGTACGATGTCGGGATAAATCCAGTTAACTTCTTAGATAGAGCCTCATCTTTTTCTTAAGTTGTCGAGTTTCTTTACTGTATATCTTCTTGACACTAACTTTCTTTCTTGATTTTGTAGTTATGAAAGATCACTATCGAGTTGATCCGATGAGTGGTTCAGAAAAGATCAGCCTCCTCTTGAGAAGAGTCTTCTTAGGAGCTGATAATGAAGATCAATTTCTAATTTGATCAGGATTTAGATTCAGTTAATTCTTAATTGGATTGGGATCTCATTGAGGAGATTAGGTTCCTAATTGGATTAGATTCACTCATCTCTTTAGGTTCAACCAAATTGGGTTGGAAAAGGACCAAATTGAACTAAGAGTCCAAATTAGTTTGGACTTCTCCCTATGCACCATCTTTTCTTGATGCTATTTTCCTTCATACCAATCTAATTTTGCTGTGAGGAATTTGCACACAAAAATGGTTTGTTGCCCCCTCTTCTCTACCTGTGGATATGGATGGCTTTTGGTTTGAATTTGAATTCAAACTTGTTTTAAATTCAAGTTAAAACTTAATCCTTATCTTGGATGAGTTAGTTCTCATCTCAACCACCCTTGGATGCCAACCATTAAAGAGCCCCTCTTTTAGCATGAAGATATCTGATATCTAAAAAGTCACTGTGAGAAAGTGTGGGTATGTGACAAAACCTTATGGGCATGAGTTCTAGGGGTGGGTGACTTCATATTACTGTGAAGAAAGACTTAGGGTTCTAGGGTTTGGGCCTTGGGTTTTAGGAAGTGAGAAAGAGTTCTCCTCCATCTCCACCTCTTCTTCTTCTAGCACTTCTTCATCTCTTAGAGAGTCTGAGAGATCTAAAGAAGATATTAGATCAACCATTAGGAACAGATCTCTGCAAGGGAGCTAGCATCCTGGAGAGATCGTCATACCTCTGATCAGATTGAAGCTTCGTGTGGATATCTGTAGAGGTTGAATATGTGTGCGGCTTAAGAAACCTGTAAATCTACGATCATCAGCTATGGTGTATATTGATCCACACAAAAGTATTGAATATGATCTCATATACATGATAGATATGATTATATTCTAAATTTCAGATTATACATGCTATGTTTTATGTCATAGATCCATGTATGGGTAGTTTATATATTAGATCCGATGCATGCTAAGTTAAATAGTTTAATCTAGATCGTCTTTCACTGTGATTATTCAAAAAGATTTTAAAATACATGCATGAAAGTACCACTGTCTAATAGAATCTTCCTCAGAGATTAGAGGAGTGCACCACCACCAAGGTTGACTCCACCACCAATTCCTCCTCAAACTAGAGCTTCTTCGACCGCTCTAATAGAAGTCGATGATGATGTAGTCGTCGTCGAGGGCTCACCAACTAGGGTTGCCCTAGTAGTCCAAGATTTACCAACATCTATTGAGTCAGGTTTGGTTCGAGTTTTATCGCACCGCCAATCATCTACAAAAGTGGGTCCTTCAATGCCTGCTACCTAGATGTTTGGTGCCAGCTGAGGAAAGGTGCCAAAATATCTACTTCTCCAGTCAATCAACCTCATCTCGAGTCATCCAAAGAGGGCTATATTTCCTAGGAATGCATGTCCTGACAAATGACTCGGTGCTCTGGGACCTTCAACTTGCTTGAGAGCTAATAAAAATGGTCATGCTTCTGGCTAATTGGGAGGTGAGAAAGTCTCACCCACTGGAGGAGATATTAACTGTTACCATGCATCGCTTTTTTTCAGTAAGTCCGATTGACTTGGTGATTTTATTGTTTCATTCCCGAATTCTTTAGAAGAATTTTCTCTTTCTTTGTAGCTGATTCATGCATGATGCCACTATTTTGTCTGAGGAGCTAACTGGCTTCAGCCGACTTAGTCACTCTTTGGAAGACAAGGTCGAAGCTGCGAGAGCTTGGGTCGAAGTGGTTGAAGAACTTCTCGATGCTGCTAAGGAGCAGGAGGAGAAATATGAGGAAGATCTTACTTGGTTAGATGCTGAGTTATCTCTTTCTTGAGACAAGCTCACCTCATTAGAGTCTTAGCTGAAGAAGGAGAAGGAAGAGGTTGGCAAATGTAAGGAAACAATCGTCGATCTTATAAAGGAAGTTGATCTGGCCGAAGTTGCTCTCATGGAGGCCAAAAAGAAGTGAAAAGATATTGACAAGATTGCTCGGGAGGCGGAGGAGAAAGTTTCTACAGCTAAAGCTCGAGCCCTGGGATCGACTTCTCGGGCACTAGCTGAGTATAAAGCTTCTTGAGATTTTGAAGATGAAGTCATCGAGGGATCGGCCATTGCCTACAAGGTCAATTTTGCAGATTGTAAGGCTGCCATCAGTTATCTTCACCCCGAGTTGAACCTGAGTAGGGTGGAACCTGAAGAAGAAGCGGAAGAGGAAGAAGGAGAAGATATTCCAGCCACCCCTAAAGCCGCTATAGAAGAAGCTGCCCCAACACCCGACATAGTCCCTTAGGCATTTTTTTTTCTTTCGTTTAGTGCTTTGTACTTTGACACTTTTGTCCTTGGGTTTTATCCGAGTATGTAGAAACACCTTTAGTAATGAAAATCTCCCTTTTCAATCACTCTTTGCCTTGTTTTCTTTGAGTTCTAGAATTTTGAAAGTATGGTTGTCTGTAAGCAGTCAAAACTTGACTAAATAGACTTGTCAGCATAACAAAGTCGAATATCAAAATTTTTCAAGTTACACTTCTTTCTTTTTGACTTTTATGGGCTACATTAGGCCTCTTGTCAGTTGGGTGCAAGCCGACCATAATTTTGTGGGATGTAAGCCAACAATATTTTTGTTTGACCAGATGTCAATCGATTATATTATTCGATCAATTACCAAATAGTTGATTTTTCATTAGTCAATATTCATTGCTCACAATATACCAAAATACGAAGTATTTACATAATATGATTTGTTACAAGGACTTACTGATAATACATGCATAGATTTTCGATATTCCATGTCCAAGAAATTTCAGTACCATCCATGCTTTTGATCTTGTAGGCTCCCAGTCAGAGTACTTCAGAGATTTTATATGGGCCTTCCCAATTCGGCTATAATTTTTCTTCTTTAGTAGGCTTAGAGACTTCAGCCTATTTGAGGACAAGATCTCCAAGTCAGAAAGTTTTAGGGCTTATCCGAGAATTATAATATCAGGCTATCCATTGTTGATATGAAGTCATTCTCAACTGAGCTTATCTTCGTGTTTCTTTAACTAAGTCTAAGTCGACACGTCGTCGATCTGAATTGCTCGATTCTTCATAGTGCTCAACTCTTGTCATTGGTAGTCCAATTTTTTAGTGAAATTATGGCTTTGATAACAAATGCTAAGTTGAAAGACTTTCTTCAATTGGAATCTGAGGAGTTGTTTGGTAAGACCATAGAATACTATATAATTCATCGGCCCATAGCCCTTTGACTTGATTTAGTCTGATCTTTAGGATTTATAATATTATTCTGCTGGTTACCTAATTTTCTCCATTTGATTATAGATGTCCAACTAAAGTGAGCTTATGAATGATGTAAAGTTCTATATAGTATTTCTTGAACTTGGCATTATTGAGCTGTTAGGCCATTATCTGTAATGATAACTCGTGGTAGGCCGAAGTAGCAAATAATTAACTTTCATAAGAAGTCTATGGTTTTCTTCTCAGTAATTTGTGCTAAAGGTTCTGCTTCCATCCACTTCATGAAATAATCGATTACTATGATGATGAATCTTCATTGTCTAGTTGCTGGTGGAAATAGACTGAGAATGTCAGCTCCCCATTGGGCAAAAGGCCATAATGCTGAAATTGATGTTAAGTGACTCACTGGTTGAAGCTCTGTGTTAGTGAATCTTTGATATTGGTCACATTTCTTTTCCAATTCGACGACATCTTTTTGCATAGTTGGTCAGTAATATTCTTATCGAAATATCTTGTATACCAATAATCTACCTCCCAGATGATTACCATAGATTCCTTCATAGACTTCTTGAAAAGCATAGTCAGCTTCAGTGGGCTGAAAGCACTTGAGTAAAGGCAGGGAGAAAAATCTTTTGTAGAGTCACCCTTCTATGAGTATGTACCAAGGTGCTAGTCACTTTATCTATTGTGCCTCAGTAGGGTCTGCTGATAGAGTTCTATCAGTTAGATATTCAATGAATGGGTTGATCCAACTCGATTCATGACCGACTTAATGAATTTCTTTAGCAACATCGATATTTAGAGTGCCAAGATGTTCTATATAGATTTTTTCCAACTCGTTGTATCCAGAGGTTATGAGTTGGGATAAAGTATCCATCCGAGTATTTTTTGACCTTAGGATGTGGAAAATTTCAAAATAATCAATATCTGATTTCAAAGGTTGGAGCTTTTGGAGATACTTTATGAGAATTAGATCCCAAGCCTTATATTCTCCCTGAGCTTATCTGGCTACCAATTACGAATCAGTGAAAACTTTTAGTCTTTCCACTCTAAGCTCTTTGGCAGCCTTCAAACGGCTATCAGGGCTTCATATTCGGCCTGAATGTTAGAAGCTTCGAAGGTGAAATGAAGAGTGTATTCAGTGATAACTCCTTCTGAATTGATCAAGATGAGACCCAATCCATAGTCTTGTAAGTTGGAAGCTCCATCCACATGTGGAATCCATGCCATTCAGTTGTTGATTCCTCGGGCATTTCTAGGGTCGGCTTGTCCTCCGAGATTGTGCATGTTAGAATTTCATATCGGGGTATGCATGTATATTTCAATTTTTTTTTCTAAACAATGCAGTAAAATGAAAATTAAAATATCTTTTAATCTGAATCATCATACATAAAATATAGAATACAAGAATCTACTTCATATGCTGAAATTAAACATATACTGAAATTTATGCTGAAATTAAATATGTGATGGAATTACATACCTGTTTCATAATTTTTTTCTTCCAATCTGGATCTGAAAGAAAGTAGGTTCTCTCTTAGTCATGCAAGTATCTGACCTCTACAAGTACCCACTCAGGATCAGTCTGGAATAGTTCTCTTTGATGTTAATCTTTCTTCTTTATGAATGATCACCCTGTGAATCGAAGTCTGGATCGCGATCAACTCTTTGATCCTATTCTTGATCTTTTTCTTCTTTTCTTTTCTTGCTCTTCTTCCCTTGATTATGAAGTAATCAAGGTTTGGAAACAAGCAAACAAAGGGGATGCCCAAACTCCTTTTTGGCATGGCAGATGGAAGACGCCCAAGCTCCACGAGTGTTGGAGCTAGAAGAGAGAAGAGAGGGAGAAGAGAAAGGGGGCGTGGGGAGGTCTTATGGGAGGCATGGGCTACTAAAAATCAGAAGTAAAGAGCCTTAGAGAAGACCCTTTTAAATAGGCAAAAGATTTGAATCCTATTCAAAACTAATAGTCTCTTAATACAAGTCTTACTTGCATGAGGAATCCTTATTCCTTTAGTTATTTGACTCCCTTTAGAAAATCTATTAGGTGCCAGCTATTGAAGCCTTTATACCTACTTTTTCACATGCTACATGGGACCTACGGGATTCTCCATGCTGGTCCCACATGCCTTTTTTTAGGTGGGCACGTCCAACTTGATCAAATCAAATAGCACCCCATGCAAACAATCAAAGAAATTGATTAAGGATTTGATCCCTTAATTCATATGATCCAAAATCCTAAGCACCCAATAATTGGAGCCCAATAAATCTAATTTATTTAGATTATTAGCAGGTAATTAACTTAAATTAATCTTATCAAATAAGTAATTCAAATGTAAAAAAATTGAGTCCAATCATGTGCTAGCAAGGTTACCCTAAACCCAATAGGATTTCTCTAAATCTAATTGAGACTTCTTAAATCCAATTGCTTATTCCAGATCTAATTCTTTTATTGTATGACTCCTTAGGTTCAATTCTATCTGATAGTGAGATATACAATGATCTCCATCATAGTATCATCGAAACTCTTTTCAATAGATCAGAATAATTTTACTCTAACTAATCAAGGATTGTCGATCCTGAGTAATTCTAGTGAGCTCTCATAATCCATCAGTGATACCTAGCAATATGTAATGACAACCCAGTAAAACTAAAAAAAAACCACAAGATGTAGTTCATATGTGATTCAATCTCTCTATCATGAGTCCCAACTAGATGGCAGATCATAAAGAAATCATCAAACCTCATCATCAGTCATATAATAGATTCAATCAGCTCGAGTCTAATTGTGATCTTTATAAAAAAAAATTTCATCAATCACACTGCTGTGACCACAGACTCTCGGATTTAGCTTCTTAAATCTCATAGGACTACTCTTCTTTATTAAGATCGATAGATTCTATCTAGATGCATATCCTACTCCTACAGTGGACCAACTATCGCCAGCATCCACTACAAGAGCTCATTGAAATCATGTTTATGTGTCAGTCAAACTCCAACAGTCTCATTACGGACCGTCGTACCATCACAGATCAAAAGATCATTCACATAACTACAGCATCGAGACAATCACTGATGATTTATTAAAAATTCAAATGATCTCTCATATGGTCATGTTTAATACCAGTTGTTCTCTAATAACTATCCGCACTTATCGCTCAATGTCTCTACACTGTAGATCAAAGATTTATCTATTCTGAAGGAAGTGATCTATGCATTAGTCTATCCAGATTGATCACTGTCCTCATGATGATACTATGACCAGAAGTATTTAAAAATTAATTATACATGTCTCTAATTCTCAATATCTTTGAGAATATGTATCGAAGTATTAATTTCATGAACGATTCAAGGATATATTACTCTTGAATGAAAATTAAACTTGTCCTTTCATTGATCAAATTAATGTATTAAGTATAAAATTATGTCCTAAACTTATTACAATGTGTCCACCGTATTGACTTCTAGGACATACATCTAACAATCTCCCATTTAGACTAAAGCCAGTTAGCCACTAATCTAAGTCTCATCTTCTCAAGATGGATATCCATCTTTGGCTAGTTCAATTGCTTTATCAGTGGATCTGCTATATTATCTGTGGAGTCTATTCTTCGTACCTCAACATATTTTTTTTCAAGATAGTCGCGTATAATATGGAACCGCCGCTCGATATGCTTTATTTTCTGATGAGATCTCGGCTCTTTAACAAGTACTATAGCTCCATTATTGTTGTAATAAAGTGGTATGGTATCCAATGTCATAACCCCAAATTCTACAATGAACTTCTTGACCTAGAAATCTTTCTTTACAGCATCCGAAGTAGCGACATATTCAGCTTCTGTCGTTGAATCCGCTATGATGGATTGCTTAAAACTCTTCCAGCTGACTGCACTACCATTGCATGTGAACACATATCCTAATGTAGACTTTTTATTATTAAGATCAGACATGAAATCTGAATCAGTATACCCCTCGACTCGTAACTCAGAACCTCCTCCAAAGATCAAGAATAAATCCTTAATTCTTCTCAAGTACTTAAGGATATTCTTCACAGCTATCCAGTGCTCTTCTCCTAAATTCGACTGATATCTGCTCATGACACTCACAGCAAGAGCAATATCAGGTCGAGTACACAGCATGACATACATCAAGCTCCCTATGATCGAGGCATAAAAAATTCTACTCATGCGCTGAACTTCCTCAAATGTGGTCGGACACATCATCTTGAAAAGATGAATACTATGTCTAAGAGATAAGAGTCCTCTTTTAGAGTTTTTCATACTGAATCTCTTCAACACTTTTTCTATATATAACTTTTGTGATAGGCCTAACATCCTTGTAGATCTATCCCTATGGACCTTTATTCTAAAAATATAGGATGCTTTTCCTAAGTCTTTCATGGAGAATTTCGTGGACAACCATCTTTTGACCGAGATCAGTATGAAAATATCATTTTCAATGAGAAGAATATCATCCACATATAATACGAAGAATATTATTGTACTCCCATTGATCCTCTTGTATACACATAGTTTCTCTTCGTTCTTGATAAAACCAAATGATTTGATTGCATCATCAAAATGAAGATTTTAACTCTGAGAAGCTTGCTTTAATTCATATATGGACCTTTGCAGTTTGCAGACTCGATGATCATCATCACCAGATGTGAAATCCAAAGGCTGTTCCACATAGATATCTTTCTTAAGATATCCATTCAAAAAAATAGTTTTCACATCCATCTATTAGATTTTATAATCATAATAAGTTGTAACAGTAAGCAGAGTACGGATGAATTTCAGTATGACTACGAACAAGAAGATTTTCTGATAGGCAATGCCTTCACGCTAACTATAATCTTTTCCACGAGTCTAGCTTTATAGGTCTCTACTTTACCATCAGTATCTATTTTTCTTTTGTAGATCCATTTACACCCAATGAGTGCTATACTCTCAGGTGGATCTACCAAGGTCCATACTTGGTTTAAGTGCATTGAGTCAATTTCTGACTTCATTGCATCTAACCATTTCTCAGAATCGATGTCAGACATCACTTTGTCAAAGGTATTAGGATCATCACCATGATCCTTATCTCCCACAAAGAATATTTTTTATATTTTCTCTGTAAGCATATTCATATATCTTTCAAGAGGTCGGAATACCCTGCTAAATCTATGAGGTGGTGGAGGAACATCAACTACTGGCTCATGAATAATGGGCTCCTGAGAATCCATAACTCTTTGCTCTTCAGAGACCTTTTCTTCAAGCTCCACTAACCTCCTACTGCCACCATCCTAAATAATCTATTTTTCTAGGAATATGGTATTCTGACTCACAATCACATTATGATCTTATAGAAAACAGAAGTAGTATCCTATTGATTCTTTTCGATATCCTATAAAATGAGCTATTACAGATCTATCCTTTAATTTATCAGCCATTTGTCTCTTAACATAGATCGAACATCTCCAAGTCTTAAGATAACTTAAACTTGACTTTTTACCATGTCATATCTCATATGGTATGGTAGGAATGAATTTTGATGAAACTCTATTCAATAAGTAAATTGCAGTTAACAAGGCATGTCTCTAAAGATATAAGGATAAATTAGTGAGCTCATCATGGACCTAATCATATCTAATAGGGTCCTATTCCTCCTTTCTGATACCTCATTGAGCTGAGCTGTTCCAGGAGAAGTCTATTGAGAGACTATACCATTGTCCTTAAGATATCTCAAAAATTTTTGATTAAAGTATTCACCTTCTTGATTAGATCAAAGAACCTTAATGGGTTTACGTGTTTATTTTTCTATTTTATTTTTAAATTTTTTGAAGGTTTCAGATTTGTATTTCATCATATACACATATCTATACCGTGATAGATCATCGATAAAGGTGATGAAATAGGTATAACTAGCCCTAGCCTGCACATCAAATGGCCCACACACGTCGGTGTGTACCAGGACAAGTAACTCAGTGGCTCTTTCCCCATGTCCCATAAAGAATAACCTGGCTTTTTTTTATCAAAGACAAAATTTACAAGCTGGATACGACTCTGAATTAAAAGATCCAAGAATTCCATCATTTTTTAGTTTATTTATTCTGTCCTCTCCAATATAGTCTAGTCTATGATGCCACAAGTACTTTTAATTAATTTTATCTCTAGATCTCTTTTGACCTACAGTACTCACTATTTGCTTGTTTGAATTCACATTTACATCAATATGCAAGTGATAAAGACTGTCAATTAAAAGATCTTGTGCAACCAATTTATTTTATAAATAAATAAAATAAAAATTTTTATTAAAATTAAAATCAAAACTATCCTGTGCTAGCACAGACATGAAAATCAAATTTTAACTAGCTATAGAAATAAAATAATAATTTTTTAAATCTAATCTAAATTCTGATGGTAATCGAAGAGAATAAGTGCCAACAGCTTCTACAGTAATTTTTGCTCCATTATCGATCTGAAGGATCATATCACCTTTCTTCAACCTCTTACTTTCTATTATACCTTGCATTGAAGTACATATATGAACACTCGAACCAAAGTCTAATATCCAACTAGAAGTAGAAGAAACCGTAAGGTTAGATTCAATTACGAGCATACCTTCTGAAGGTTTATCACCCATTTTATTCTTCCGACTCTCCAAGTAGAGTGGATAATTTCTCCTCCAATGACCGTCGACATCATAGTAGAAATACTTTTCCTTTACTTTAGCCTTCTTTGGAATGTTCTTCTTTGGCTTGCTCTCTTTCTTCTGCTTCTTAGCGGATTTACTCTTTTTCTTTCAATCAGACTTTCTCTTGGTTGAAAAAGTTCGCTCCACAACAAGAATAGTATTCCTTGAACTCTTCAAGATTTTCTTAGTAGTGACCAATATGTTGATCAGTTCGGGTATAGTGCAATCAAGTTTATTCATATGAAAATTTACAATAAATTGACTATATGAACTAGTAAGGGATTGAAGGATCAAATTCATCTGCAATTCTTTTTGCATATCAAGTTCGAGCTTTTCAAGCTCCTCAATGTCCTTGATCACTATCATACAGTACTCATGGACTGACTGCCCTTCATACATCTTCAAATTAAAGAGTCTCTTGAACACTTCGAAGCATGCTATACGGCTCTGCTCACCATACAACTCTTGTAGGTGAGTGATCATAGTCCTGACAGTGGGTATATGCTTATGCTGGCTCTGCAACTAGTTGGACATAGAAGCTAGCACATAGCATTTAATCCGACTATCTTCATCCGTTCACTTTTTATAAGCTTTTCTTTCCTCAACAGTAGGACGGTTTGGTAATACTAGGGGTTCTTGCTCAAGTACATGACCTAATTTTTCAGAAGTCAGAATAATCCTGAGGTTTCTTAGCCAGTCTTTATAATTAATTCTGATCAAACAATTAGATTCAAGGATACGGACTAGAGGGTTTGAAGCTAATATGGTTTAACTGTGAGAATAGAGATTCAAATTAGACTTTTGTACTTTAAATTTATATTTGTTCTAGAAACTTTAAGAAGCAAATAATAACTCTCCCAAAAAATGAAAATCCTAATGTGATAACTGAATTCCTAGTAGGTGCTGCAGTTCCATCGATGCTATGTACCTCATCTAACAGTTATTGATAATATGCACATCGATGCGTGGATAACTCTTTGCTTAGATATTTCTCTAAGCATGTTGCAGCAACTTAGTTTCTAAGTCATGTGGACTCACCTAATAGTTATTGACCACATTCCTTAGTTATGCCTGACCCACCATTCGCAAGCAAGTGCAAAGCCATCATTGGGACTCTCACCTAATAGTTATTGGGCCCAACCCCATCCTTATCCTGGAGCAACTCTTTGCTAATAGAGTGGTTGTATATTTTCGATGCAACTGAACCACTATAACCAGCCGAGAACAATCAACACTAGTAGCACGTCCGGTACTTCTACAATGATAGAAGACCTATGGACTTAATATTTATAGAGAGATTTTTATTTAGGTCTCATCTAATCAGTCATCATATGATCGATCTAATTGGCATGGGCTAAATCAAACCATCAAGCAATCTTCTTCAAGACTCAATCTTCCAAATTGGCCATGTAAGTAAAGATCAGTGGGGGTCCCCCCTTTGCTTTCTTTAGATATCAATAAATTGATCAGGTCAACGAATAGAATCAATAAAATAACTACCACTCAATAACTTACCTTAGAAACCAATAGGTAAATTGATCCAAATAGGTTAGCTTAAGCAAATCAGGCTCAAGCCATCGAGCCTAATTAGATTCTTAGGTTAATCGATTCTACATATGAATTTAATTGATTTAATCAATAATAATTGTATGATCTTATAACTTAATTGACCTAATCTTAATCAATACTTGATTTGGTTTGATCAATGACTTAATCGAATTAGACTCATTATGTTCAAATAAAAAATCTTAGATGTAATCTAATTACATGACCTAATTTTTTATTTTTTCATGACTAAAACTCTCATGCATAGACACAAATTTTAAATTCTAAACCTAAATTTTAGATCGAAATTTTTTATATGAAAGATATATTTTAAATCATGAAACTAATTTTCAGATTTAATATACAAGCATATATCTCATATATGTATGCAAAATTCAGATCTAAATAAAAATTCAGATCATAACATGATATTATATATCTCATATACAAATCATGAATCATATTAAAACTAATTTTTAGACTTAAATATGTAATCATACATCTCATATATGAATCATAAATTAGGTTAAAATAATTTTCAGATTTATGCATACATCTACATATCACATATACATGAACTAGAAATTGATCTAGAACAAATTTTAGATCTATGCATGCTTTCACATATCAAATATATGAACTAAAAATTAAATCTAAAATAAATTTTAGATTTAAAGTAATCATTTATACATCTCATATATCAAAAAAATTAGATTTTAATTTTTTTTTTCAAAACATGTATGTCAATTTCATGCATATAAAACCCATGGCTCTGATACCACTATTGAAATTTTATGTCAGAATATGCATGTATGTTTCAATTTTTTTTTCTAAACAATGTAGTGGAATAGAAGATTAAAATATCTTTTAATCTGAATCATGTATATAAAAATATAAAACACAAGGATCTACTTCATATGCTGAAATTGAACACATACTAAATTTTATACTGAAATTAAATATGTGATTGAATCGCATATCTGTTTCATAATTTTTTTTTTAATTTTGGATCTAGAAGAGAGTAGATTTTTTTTAGCCACATAAGTGCTCGATCTCTATGAGTATCCACTCAGGATCAGCCTGGAATAGTCTTCTTTGATGTTGATCTTTCTTCTCTAAGAACGATCATCCTGCAAATCTGAACGAAGCCTGGATCATGATCAACTCTTTGATCCTATCATTGATCTTTTTCTGCTCTTTTTCTCTTACTTTTTTTTTCTTAATTATGAAGCAATTAAAGTTTGAAAACTAGCAAACAAAAGAGATGCTCAAACTCCTTTTGGGCATGGGAGATGGAAGACGCCCAAGCTTCTTGGGCGTTGGAGCTAGAAGAGAGAAGAGAGGGAGAAGAAAAAGGCAGCGTGGGGAGGTCTTATGGGAGGTGTGGACTGCTGAAAATCAGAAGTAAAGAGCCTTAGAGAAGGCCCTTTTAAATAGGAAAAAGATTTGAATCATATTCAAAACCAAATAGTCTTTTAATACAAGTCCTACTTACATTAGGAATCTTTATTCCCTTAGTTATTTGACCCCCTTTAGGAGATCCATTAGGCACCAACTATTGGAGCCTTTGCACCCACTTTTTCACATACCACATAGGGCCTAGGGGATGCTCCATGCTGGTCCCACATGTCCTCTTTTAGGTGGGCACGCCCAACTTGATCAAATCAAGTGGCGCCCTTTGATCCCTTAATTCATATGATTCAAAATCCTAGGCATCCAATAATTAGATTTCAATGAATCTAATTCATTTAAATTATTAGTAAGTAATTAACTTAAATTAATCTTATCAAATAAGTAATTTAAATACAAAAAGAAAATTGGGTCCAACCATGTACTAACAAGGTTATCCTGAATCTAATAAGATTTTTCTAAACTCAATTAAGACTTCATAAGCCTAATTGCTTATCCCAAGTCTAATCTCTTTATTGTGTGATCCCATAGATTCAATTCTATCAAGTAGTGAGATATACAATAATCTCCATCATAGTATCATTGAAACTCTTTTCAATGGGTCAAAATAATTTCACTCTAACTAATCAAAAATTATCGATCTTGAGCAATCCTAGTAAGCTTTCACAATCCACCAGTGACATCTAGCAGTATGTAGTAATAATCTCATAGAATTAAAAAAGAATCTCAAGATGTAGTTCACATGTGATTCAGTCTCTCTATCGTAAGTTCCGACAGATGGTAGATCATGGATAAATTATCAAACCTCATCATCAGTCACATAATAGATTTGATCAGCTCGAGTCTAATTATGATTCTTATAAAAAAAATTTCATCAATCACACTGATGTGGTCACAGACTCTTGGACTTAACCTCTCAAATCTCATAGGACTACTCCTCTTTATCAAGATCGATAGATTCCATCTATATGCATATCCTACTTCTGCAGTGGATCAACTATCGCCAACATCCACTACAATAGCTCATTAAGATCATATTTATGTGTCAGTCAAACTCCAGCAGTCTCACTATGGATAGTCGTACCATTGCAGATCAAATAATCATTCACACAACTACTGCATCAAGACAATCACTGATGATTGATTAAAAATCTAAGTGATCTTCCATATGGTCACGCTTAGTACTAGTTGTTCTCTAACAACTATCTGCATTCGTTGCTCAGTATCTCTACACTGTAGATCAGAGACTCATCTGTCTTGAAGAAAGTGATAGTACACCGATCTATCCGGATCGATCACCATCCTCATGATGATACTATGATCAGAAGTATTTAAGAATTAATTATACATGTCTTTAATTCTCAACATCTTTAAGAAAATATATTGAAGTTTTAATTTTATGAACGATTCTAGGACACATTACTCTTGAATGATAATGAAACTTGTCCTTTTATTGATCAAATCAATGTATTAAGTACAAAATTACGTCCTAGACTTATTACAATATGTCAACCGTATTGACTTTTAGGACATACATCTAATAGTGCATTCAATAAGAAAGTCAGCCAGTATCTGAGTTTTTATTGAAGATCAAGGATGATAAGAGATATCAAATTCACTAAGCTCTATGGCCCATTTTGTCATTCTTTTTGAGGTGTCTGATTGTTGAAGCAGAGCTTTCAAGGGTAGGTCGGTCAGAACTATCACGAAGTGGGCTTGGAAGTATGGGTAAAGTAGTCATATCGAGATAATGATTGTATAGACTACTTTCTCTATCTTGGAGAACCATATCTTCGCATCACATAGAACTCTGCTCATATAGTAGATAAATTTTTGTACTCCATTTTCTTCTTCTCAGACTAATACCTAGCTCACAACTTTCGAGAAAGTAGGCAAATACATGAATAGTGTTTTGCCCATATTTGGCTTTGATAATAAAGGAGGAGAGATAGCTCTTCAGATCTTCAAAAGCTATTCGACACTCATCCAACCGAGTGAAGTCCTTCATGTGCCATAAAAGTTTAAAGAATGGCAGACATTGTTTGGCTGATCTGAAAATAAATTGATTAAGAGCCGCAATGTGACCTGTTAGCTTTTGAATATTTCTTCTTGAAGTTCGAGGTTTCATGTTGAGGATCATCTTGATTTTCTCTAGATTGACCTCTATTCCTTATCTTGTTATCATGCAATCAAAAAATTTATTTGAGGTTACCCTGAATGCATACTTACTCGGATTTAGCCTCGTTTGATGCTTTCTCATTACGTCGAATGCTTCTTCCAAGTTGCATATATGTTGAGAAACATCGTCACTTTTTACAAGCATGTCGTCGACATAAATCTCTATTTTTCTGTCAATTTGATTCTTAAAGATCTTATTGACAAACCACTGATAAGTCACTCTGATATTTTGGAGATCAAAAAGTATGACTTTATAGTAGTACAAGTCTTTCTCGGTAATAAATGCAATCTTCTGTTCATCTTCGAAGGCCATCCGAATTTGATTATAGCCGAACAAAACATCCATAAAACTCAATAACTGATAGTCCAATGTCACGTCGATTAGTTAGTCGATTCTCAATAGTGGAAAGCTATCATTTGGATAGACTTTGTTGAAGTCCATATAGTCGATACATATCCACCAAGATTTTTTGACCATGACCATATTTGCCAGCCACCTAAGGTAATATATCTCTCAGATGAAGTCTGCGGCTAGCAACTTATCGACTTCTTCATTAATCGGTGTCTGACTTTCAGGAGCGAAGTGTCTCTTTTTTCGTTGTATTGGCTTATACTTTGGGTCAATATTTAATCTATGGACAATTACGTCAAGAAAAATACCTGATATATTCGAAGCTGACCAAGCAAAGATATTCATATTCTTCTATAAGAAAGCCATAAGGTCTTTTTTGGAGATTCTCATTAAGTAATGATCTGACTTGTACTGGCTTGGTAGGATCTTCCTCTATAAGCAGCATAGAAATTAGTTGTTCAATAGATTCTCCTTGACTTTCTTCCTCTTGCTGATCCAACCCATCAATTGAAGGGGTCTATATGGGCTTCTTTCCCTTGATTATGGCTATGTAGCATTGTGGGGCTAATTGTTGATCTCCTTGCATTTCTCTAGTTCTGTTCTTAGTTAGGAATTAGACGAGAAGATGATAAGTTGAGATGATTGTTCGGAGTGCATTCAGCCCTGGTCACCCCAATATCACATTATAGACCAAAGGTACTTGGACTACGAGGAGTTGAGAAAGATGGTAGCTTGCCGAGGTTCTTATCCTATAGTGACTAGAAGGACTATTTCTCTCTCCACTTTTACTGAATCATCAGAGAATCTGACTAAAGATGTGCCGACTTTTTTCAATCAATCCGTAGACAATCGTATTTGGAAGAAAGCACCATAAAATAACATATCCGCAAAACTTCCATCATCAACTAATTTTTTTTTTATATCATAATTTACTATTATCATAGAAACGATAATAGCATTATTATAAGGAGTCAGAACTCTTCAGAGATCTTCATTAGACAAAATAATAAGATTATCTCCTCACTGTCGTTTCGAGGAGTTCTTTGAATATTCTACCCCCCAAGCAGCATTCATTCAAAAATCATATTGACCACTCCCGCCATTGCCTGATTGTTGATTTCCTCGGTTTGTGGCTGAGGCTGTTGGTCAGTAGACGTCTAGGTTAGATGATCACATAGGTACTTTCTAAGATAACCCCGATGAGTCAGGACTTCTATGTCATCTTTTAACTGGATGCATTACTCGATATCATGCTCGTGATCTCGATGGAAATGATAATATTTCTTCCAATTACGAGCCATCGGCAAAGCCCTCATTGGTTGAGGTCTACAGAGATAATTCTTCCCTTCAATCTCCATAATGATCTGTGCCTGAGGAGTAGAAAGGGGTATATAGCCCAGACTTTTCGACCTTAGGCTTTGTCGTCGTGATGGAGCATCCTTATCGGTTCAGATCTTGTTAGGCCCTTCCAAGGCTCCTTTCTTCTTTTGCTTCTTCCTTTCATCAATTTATTATGGATCAGTTATGCCTTCCTCAACATAGAAGTACTTCTACATGTGTTCGAGGAGTTTGGATAAGATTTGAGAAACTTCTTATCCAAGAAGTAAATAAATCTGAAATTTTGAAGTCCCCTTTTCATGGCTGACATGGCCAACGATTCACTGAGGTCGAGAATTTCTAATATGGCTGTATTGAAACACACCACATATCCCTCAGAGATTTTCCATCTTGTTGGTTGGTGGAGAAGAGGCCATCAGAGTTTCACGGTATCCTTCTACTGGTGCTGAAATGCACCACAAACCATTGCTCCAACTACTCGAAAGAAGAAATTCTTCCCGACTAAAGTTCGAAATACCAAACCCGAGCAGCTTTTCAGAGAGTTGCCGGAAAAGCCAAATAGAAAAGAGCATCGGTATCCCTCTGAATCATCATGAGAGCTTTATAGCTCTTAAGATGGTCAAGTGGATTGGTGGAGCTATCATATGGCTCCAGTTGAGATATTTTGAAGTGAGCCAAAATTGACTCGTCCATGATCCATTGAGAGAAGGGAGGATGGCTGTTGCATTCGAGGCCATCCATCAAATCTTGGTTGTCCCCCTGAAGCTTAGCAAGTTGACGATTGATTTCTCAAAGTTTGCAATCGTATTTATCTATTCGTCGTTGGGGCTCATCATGGTGCCTGAAATATCCTAGTGTGGAGTCTTCCCTAGACGAGCTTGAAAGAGAGCAATGTCGCTTCTCCTTCTTCGAGTTTTGTCGAGGAGGAGGGGACCATTGCTCAGAGAGACTGGCATGGTGGGAGTGCCAAGTTGCTTGGTGCTACTTTGATGGCCGCTGGGGGGATCGACAACTACGCCTTGATAGTGCGGTATTTGGCGCTGGCTCCTCCTATTGTTGTTGTTGTTGCAGTCATTTTTCTATAGTGTATTATAGATTGTGGACCCCCTCCATCAGGATTGTTATCTGTTGGGCTAATGTGGTGAACTACTGCTGGTAAGCCATGATCATAGGATATGAAGCATTGGACTCCACATGCTGGTTTGGGTGCTCTTCTTCTCATGAAAAGCATCTAGCAGTACTTGTAGATGCATTCTGAGCTCTCATTCTTGTCATGATTTTTCTTCCAAAAAGATCATTGCCTCCTACCTGGCATGCTAATCTATTGCCACCAAACTCCGGAGAGCTACTCAGTTAAGAATCGAGTAGATGTGGTCTGCCTTGCGTATATCTGCAAAAAATCCTCTTATCAGAATTTGTCTAATAGGAGACCTTTCGATGCCAAAATCAGTAGGAGTTCAGGGAATAAATAGAAAATCATGAGAGTGAGAACTTAATAAGCTAGAGAAAAACTTATCCTGGTGCCATTCTTATCTCCCTTTATATAAAGATAGAGTTGTTTGGTAACTTCCATTCCTTGGAGTGCAGGAATGTGGGAGTTACTGAACTTAATGTAGGTTTAGTAAGTAGTTACTTTGGTCCACGATTTGTTGAATTATGAGCAATTAATATCTTTGTCGTGCATTGTAATTGTTCTAATCCCTGTTGTAATTGTTCTAACCCCTAATCTTTCGGATCATAAGTTAAAATTTTATCTCAGATGTTCGGCGAATATCTGAATAATACCATTGGTTAAATATGAATAGAATTGTCGATCTACAAATAACCATATTATCCGACAAATCTTTGAGCATTATCCATGTAATATCGTCGGTAGTCATCTGAATAAATCTAGCAATGTAATTAATTAATTACCGATCCTTAATCGATCAAAATTATCAGATTTTCACCAAAATTATACTTCTAATAAATATCCCAACAATTGCTATTGTAAATTTCTCTACACCCAATCATTTTCATATTTTATTCTCTCTTTCAAATTTTTTCTATTTTTTAAAAATTTTACATAGAAAAGGATGTTAATATGTATATATATACTTACATCCCTGGCAATTCAACACGTGGATTAGAATTGTTTGACTTGAATTAAACGCGATGGATGGTGAACTGTCACGATCGTTTGATTAGAATTGCTTGTTTAATTTAATTATGATTTAGTTTACTTTGAGTTATTATCCTACATGTAACATACACCGCACGTGTCAATTTAGTAGTACCTGTACACGGGCACACCTCATTTCAAGTTTTAGTACAGATCATATGCATCGCGGAGGCATCGTCCATCCGCGCCGTCCGCACCACCCCCCATGCAGTCGACGCGGTCAAGGTCGAACGGTGGCCCCCGCTTCGCCGTTGCCTGCGTGCCTGCACGTGATCCCCAGCTCGCTTCTTTCCCCTTCTCGCGTAGGAGGCCATCCCCGGACATCTGCCACCGCAGCATCCCAGCCGTCAACCTTAAATTCCACGGTCCAGATTCGCTTCCCCGGCACCGGTCGGGACTCCCCCGGCGAGGGACTCATCACGGGATCAGCATGAGGGACTCCGTGCGGTGTTGGCCGCTGAGCGTCGCACGTGAGAGACACGGTGGGCCCGGTCAATGCACTGCAGCTTTGACCGAGCGGGTACGCTGGCAGGCGGCGTGGGGTTCGGGTTGTATCATTCGGGCAAAAGAATGATCGATCTTCTTTCGCGACTTTAACCATTGGATTACAATTTGCACTCTTTTGAAAGCGCGGCATCAGCTTCACGATCTGTGCTCCGAATGTAAAGTACTCGCCGTGCCTTGAAGGCCGTACAAAATGCTTACAACCCGAACCCAGCGTAATGTCCGGGTCAAGGCAGGGATGACCCCAAACCAAACGCCGGATCCGCTGACACGTATAAATCCCCGCCACATGACTGGGACCCGCAATCTCGCTCTCGCCCCCTGCTCTCGTGCCTTATACGGCGCCTCGGGCGGCCGCTCTACCATTTTTTGATCCACTAAACTATTCCTTCTTTCTTGCTCCCCCGGAGACGACGCCGTCCCGGGCCACTAAGTTTACCACGTGACGGAAATGCCCTTAAATAATCCGACACCAGGGATACTGTTACGAGGATGTTATGGTAATTGCGGTCCAACGCGGCTCCGTCAACTCATCGAGCAACAGTTGTCGGCGATCCGGGATTGGGTTGAAATAACTAAATTGCCCTCGAGCAGCAGCACCGGCACACGACACATTAAACGCTGACGTCACCCATTTCTAGGGGCATTTCGGCCTTTCCCTCGAGAGGAAGCTGTCGGCCATAAGCATCAAACATGCTGCGAATCCACGATTAAAACCGCGGACAATAACTCGCAGTCTCACGATTATTTCGCAGGTTTTAAACGATAAAAGCTCGCGAATTAGCGGTTCATTAGACTGTACACAAAGCCAAGAAAGGCGGATAAAATCCGCCGGCAGTAAAAGGCGGAAATGAAACAAAAACTGAAGCGTACACCGAAAAAAAAAAAAAATGAAGGCCGGAGGAGGAATCTGGGCCGCCGGATCTATCTCAGAAGAGAGGGCGGGGAGGTTGAGATCGAAGGCTAAGGGCTTCTTCTTGGTCTCTTCCTCCTTTCTGGCTATCGCCGCCATCATCTTCTTCTCCTGCTTGCTCCGCACCATCAACTCCACCGCCTCGAACCGGTACGCGGGGAAGTCCGATCCGCTCGCCGCCGGAGGCCCGAGGAACAGATCCCGGCCGTCCGGCGGCCCCGGATAGGCCGATCGCCACTCCTGCAGGCCCCAGACCCCCGCCGGCGCGGCGGCGGCGATGGTGACCGCGACGGAAGACGGGATCTCGCCGGAGTCGCCGGAGTACCCGAAGTTCGTCTTGGCCTTAGGGCCGCGGAGGTTGCGGGCGGCCTCGTCGTAGGCTCGGGCCGCTTCCTCCGCCGTGTCAAACGTCCCCAGCCATTTCCTCGTCTTCTTCCACGGGTCCCTGATCTCCGCCGCAAACCTCCCCCACGGCCGCTTCCTCACCCCGCGGAAGTGCGCCTCCTTCCCCGGCCCTCCCGTGACCCCAACCGCCGCCGCAGCCGCCGCCTGCTCCTTCTCCCCGGCTGCGAAGCCATCCTTCCTCAGACGCAGCGTCTCCACCGCCATCACCGCCCGCCTTCACCGTTAGGCGCACCGCTACACGATCAGAAGTTGAGCCAGAAGGAACAGAGAAAGGAGGCTTGAGGGGAGAATGAATGGGAGAAGAGGAGGAGGGGGCCTATTTATAGCGAAACCGACGGTTTTGTTTCCGCCCGACAGCAATTTCTTTTATATATTCTTTTACATCGCACACAATATTTCTCAATATTAAATACCGAACTTGTCATTATCCGTATCTGCAAATCGACTACGTAAAATTATTATTTTTCGTAATACATCCCTAATCTACCGTCTTTTCTGGAACAATAGGAATCGATTTGGATGCTAAATGGCAATTATAGCCCTAATCAGGATCAGCATTCATGCTCTTTCATCTCAAGTTGCACAAACCTTAAAGCAGATCCCTTTTATAACTGTTTTTCTCTACGGTGATTTAATTAGAGATCCCATTTTGACCATGCTTACATGGAGCTGGAAGTGTTCCCTCAGCTCATCTATTTGCCCAACGAGAGTTATAAGATGGTAGGAGGAGCACAAAACCATAATTTTACTTAACTTATTTTGAAATAAGGATAAAAAGATCTTTTGCGTAACTACAAGAAATTTGGATGATATATGTAAAAAAAAAAACCGTCGTTTTATTTAGATCTAAAGGATATGCGAGGGGATGGATACAAGGGAGTTGGTGCATTTAATAGGTGGCGACGGTTATCCCAGGTCACGGATAGCCTCACGATCATGATTTTGTTGTTGAGATCCGCATCCACCCGTGTGATCTGATCACGGCCATGTTTCCTAATTTATTAATATTATAATATTTAATAAGTTTTAAGGCAAGAACCAGGAATAAAGTGGAGCTGGAGTATTACTTCCGGAAAAGGACAGTACAACGCGGCGAGAGCCACCGATGGACCACTTCCCACGATGGACCACCGGGCCGGTCGTGTGGAACGCGTCAGGGACCGTTCATCAGCCGGCTGCCGCCTGCGGGACACACCCGGATCGGATACGGTGGTACCCCCGCTCCAGCCGCTGCACGTGCACCTCCGACCCGGTGGGCGCAGACCAAACCAATTAGAATGACAAGAAAAAAAAAAAAGCGCCCGCGTTCCGTACGAGCGGGGCCCACGGAAGCGTAACAGAGTCGATCCGATGGGCGCGCAGATTGGACGGTCGTAATGGTACGACAAGAGGGATGGGTGGCTGCTAAGAGTTGGGGTGCGGGTCGACCGACAGCTCGCCTCGTGACGACCGGGAGTCGCGGTGGTCCCCGATACCCCCGTTCGGCACGCCTTGAAGTGGACTGGATCCATGCGCTCGAACCGGGAGACGCCGGTCCCCGTTCCGTTCCGTGGTTTCCGGTGGTTCCCAGTGGGTGCGGTCTTTATTTTGTTTTTAGTTATTCAATTATTTAATAGAGGGGCAATTTTATGTGCCGTTTTGGGGCAACTAGTGCGGTTAAGATAGTGATCAAAGACCAATTAAAGCTGCCTACCGTCCTCATCTGGTTAAAGAATATCTTAATCTGCCAGTATTATATAGGGTATTAGAGTGGTTATTATATTAATTAATTGAGGAAAAAAATATGAAAAGGCTCGTAAAGGTGGATACGACGGCGCCGGCGGATCACACGCATCCATGGGGTTCGTCTTTGATGGTAAGATGTCCCCTGTCTGCCATGATGCCGATGTCCTCCCCTGTCTTTTTCTCCCAAGGATTCCACCTCTCCTCTGGAGCTGCCACGCTTCAGCTGAACCTCAGGTCAGATTACCTCCAGGCCATTCCAAACTTGATGCCCAGAGATCGATGTGGATAAGGCTGATGTAATTTTATAGCAAAAGGAAACCGTTCCAAAGATTGGGTGTTACGTGCACGGGAGGTGATTGGAACTCAAAATTGGGAACAAGAAATGGTTTGAAACAAAGGCAGGCGGTGACAGCACCGCGTTTGGAGTATGACGTGAGGATAATGATGTCTGCGTCTCAACGTTCGGAACGTTGGAGAATTTGTTCGTCTATGTGCCCCCACTAGCATAAAATTCGTATGCGGGAGGTCAGATACTCCGTCCACTTTTGGAGGGGTGTCGATCAAACGGCTGAGAGGTGGGTTCCTAAAAAGCACTTTAAACTTTTCGCCATCTGATTGCTACCGACCGAAAGGCCGGTGCTTTCCGATACTAGATTTGTAGATCAGCTGGCTGGTTGGAGCAGCAGAGACAGTTCTCTAGATTAGTCGTCCGACGCGTGTGCAGTATCGCACGGGCCGGCCATGAGGTGTGGGGCCCAGAGAGCGGCTATCTCGCGGGCGATTTATCGGCGCGATAACATACGCCGGAAGAACAAAATAAAACGGAGACGCGCTAAAATAGGGAAGGAAACAAAAAGAAAACGCGCAAGAAAAGAGGACCCGTGCGCGAGGCCTCGCCCTCGTCGGCCGCGTGCCTCGGGAGGCATGTCCCCGTCCAAACTTTATAAAAACCAGGGGCTACAAAATGACGGAAATACCCTCCACAATAATGCCCAATTCCACCGGAGCAAAAGTAATTAATATCACCACTTTAACTGCACCGTCCACATTCCCCCCAGAAACGACACAAACTGTACAAGGAAGTCGGACCGCCCTCTGACTTCACATTTAATATAAGGAATTTTTTAATATACAAAAGAAATAGTTGATTGGGTACACACTCACCCGTGGGTGCGCGAGCGATCATGCTACGGACGGATGTTACTCTCCTCGTGGAGCCGTTCTTTGAGTTGGGTTGTTTCTGGGTGTTTGTATATGATGCGGTTTGGACGACACTGAGGATTGCCCGAAAGCGTAAGCAGGGATCGTGTGGTTGCGTGCGGGGGAGAGGAGACACGTGGGGCGCCGTCAGTGAAGGGAGCGGTTGCACCGGCCTCGTGAAGGAGCGAAGGTGACGTAACGGAGTGGGAGTGGAGGGGAGGGAGATTCCCACGCACGAGTCGTACCCTCTTTTCCCGCGACAAGCGCGCACGCGGCAGGGCAGTACAGCAGGTTAATATAACCGGACATACACTTCCGCTAATTACTTTGCTGCCCTGCTTGTCCTAGGCCGGTTCTTTCAAAGGGGCCGCTCTTTGAGGATAAAGAATTGATTGAAATTTTTTAAATAATATTTAAATAACAATAATTTATTTATTTATTTTTATATATCGAAAAATGATGTAGAGTTCTGTTATCTATTTTTTTATATCATTAATTTTCTGACTAACCTACTGAGATTTATCTATATTTTTTATACAATTTTTTATTATATAAATATTTTTATATATAATGATATAATGTAATATATTATATTTATATTTTATAATATACAATATATATTCATAAATATAGATAATATATATATATAATATATAATATATATGATATGATATAATACAATAAATTATATTATACATAATAAAATAAAATATATTATAATATAGTATAGAATATTAATATATATTAAATTAATATATTATTATATTATCTTACAATAATATAAGATATTATTATTTTATTATAATATATTAAGATATTACACTATAATATCATATTATTATAATAATATATTACATAAAATAATAAAATATTATTGTTTGATAATAATATTATCTTGTATTATATATAATATAATATTATATATTATTATATTATTATTATTATAGGATTAGGGATATATTAGAAATAAAATAAAAAATTATTTTTTTAGTTGATGAAAAAATGATTTATCCACTTATAGGTGGGTAATACTTTTTTTTATTTAATAGATAAATACTATTCAAGAAAAAATAATTTATCTATTAAGAGAAATGTGAGGAGATGGATAAGTTGGTCAATGAAAAAATTGATCAACTTTTTATGATATTTACCCACCAAAAAATAGGCCCTAAAGTTAAAAAAAAAATTATATTTTTCTAAATAAATATTTCTCAAATAATATTTAGATAAAAAATAATTTATATATGTTCTTTCATATATTTAAAAATAATTTAAAATTTTATTATCTATATTCTTTTGCATTACTAATTTTCTCGATAAATTGCTAAGATCTGTCTATATTTTTTATAATATCATTCATTATATAAATATTACTATATATAATTATATAATAAATATAATATATTATAATATATTATATTTTGTATATTATGATATATAATATATATATAATTTATATTCATAAATATGGATAATATATGTTACATATAATATAATATAATAAATTATATTATATATAAAATAGAATATATGTTATACATTAATACATATTCAAATAATATATTATTATATTATATTATATTTATTATAGTAATATAATATATTAATATTATATTATAATAATAAACTAAAATATTATAGTCGAATAATGATATTATTTTACATATAAAATATATATATATTATTGTATGATTATTATAGGGTTAGAAAGATATTATAAATGAAATAAAATGGTTATGTTTCTGGTTGATAGAAAAATGACTTATCCATTTTCTAGGTGGGCAAGATTTCATCTATTTTATGGATAAATATTATCTATAAAAAAATAATCTATCTACCTAGAGAAGTATGAGAACATAAATAAGTTAGTCAATGAAAAAATTGATCAACTTTTGATGATATTTATCCACCAACAGAGCCGGTTCTAATATTTTTTTAGACCTGGAGCCAAATGAAGAAAAGAACATTCTCTATTAAAAATTAATATATTTTAAATATTAATTATCATTAAAAAATTAATCTACGTACATTTTGTAATGCAAAATTTTTTATTAGTTTTTTGTAATCAATATTTGATAATAATTCTTCCTCTGCTATCTAAACCATTTAATCTTTTTTGTAACATTGTTTATCGTAAATATGATTTTAATAATTTTAATTTTGAGAAACTTCTTTCAGCAGAGGCAATAGTGACATATATGATCAATAATTATTCTATATGTAATTGATGTATTTAGATATTAATTTATTTTATTAATATAATTAAGTACATTCATAGCAGTATTTCTTTTCTTTTGGTATAATTGCTTTTAAAACTTTTAATTTTGAAAATAAATCAATTCCATCAAGATCATAATGATTACTATTTGTTAAAATATTTTGAAGATTAAGATAAGATTTTTTTAAGCTTTCTTCATCCAATGAAATTAATATTTTGAAATCAAATAAAAATTTAAAATTATTTTTATATAATTAAAATTATTCAAACTTATGTTTTAATGAAAAGATAGCTTGATCTACTAAATATAAAAAAATAATTAATTCTAAATGATTCTTTTAGTGATTGTTCAATATCTATATTAATATTTTTATCAAATTATCTTTTTCTTTCTACCCGATGTTTTATACGAATATAGGATTAATTTTCATCTCATTTGTAATTTTTTTAGCTAAAATCATGGTAGAAGTAAAGCCAGTTTCTCTATATCTTTCAAACAATGAAACTAATCATTTTAACTGATCAATGGTAACATCCGTACGCATATCCTTAGATTGTAAATTTTTACTAACTAAATTAATAGTATATAGTATATCATATCAAATAATCATTTCTAATAAAAATTTAAAATTTTCAAACTCGTGTGTTGCTAAAGATTCAGTTTCACTTTTTGTTTTTAGATCTTCATAAATTTTAGCTAATTGATATAAAGCTTTTTTTATTTGTGGAGTTTGAAATCTTATTGCTTTGATGCTCTTAACGAGACTTTCCCAACATATTTGTGACAATGGCTTTAATGTTAAATTAAGTATATTATCAAGTAAAATTTTTTATCTCTTTGTAGAACCACCAAATACATTATATATATATATATATATATATATATATATATATATATATATTATATCACATCAAAAAAAAATTTAGCTTTACTACAAGATGAAGCTATATCACAAAGTGTTAAATTAAGATTATGACAAGCACATAGTGTATAAAATACTCTACAATTTATTTTTAATAATTTTTTTTATATTTTTTGATTTTTTTTATATTAAATCTATTATCATATTTTTGTTCTCTTATATCATCAATATTTAAATCAAGAGTTTCTACAATAGATTGTAATTCATTAAAAAGGCCTAAACCTAATGTATTATCCATTTTTAAAAATTTTAAAAAGTATTCTTCTACTATTATTGATCTTTTTGAAATATTTACACATCGTATGATCAAAGATATTTATTCTTGGTGACTTGCATCTGGAGTATAATCAAATATAATTGAATAATATTTTATATTTTTAATTATTTTAATTATTAAATTTTTTATATTAGATGCTGTTGGTGCAAAAATTCGCTTGCGCCGGAGAAGCTGGAGTCGAGGAAGTCGCGGTCGCCGCCGGGACCTGCAAAGGAAGTCTAAACCGGAGGTGGGGTTGCTCCGGCAAGACCCTTCGACGCTCAAGTCAGTTCTCTGCCTCAACAAGAATGGAGTGCTCGAACGGAGAATTTAGCAGAGTTTTTAGATGAAAGATGAGAGCTTATCGAATAACGTATCTGGAGCCCCCTTTTATAGACGGAGGGGGCAGTAGCCTGATAGCGACATCTGTAACCGTCTGGCAGTGGGTTGCCCAGGGTCAGGCGGAGTTTGCTGCGAAGAGTAGTGGAGTGGACCCGTGGCTATCACCGGAGTGTGCCACGTGGAGTCTGCCGCGGGGAGTGAAGCGGCGTTTGTTGTCGCGACTTGCCAGCGGATGGGAGAATCGCGCGGTATCCGTCGCAGGAAGTGGAGCAGGATCGTGGCCGTTATTGTGGCCTGCTAGGGAGTGATGGAGCTGCGCGAAATCTGCCGCAAGAAGTGGAGCAGGATCGTGGCCGTTATTGTGGCCTGCCTGGGAGTGCAGATCCGTCGGCTGAAGTTCGGCAGCGGTCGGGGCTGATGACGGAGTCTGGCTCCCGTAGGAGTCCGGGCGGAGTCCTCCTTGCGGTTGGAGTTGTCGGTGGAGTGCGGCTCCCGTAGGAGTCCGAACGGAGTCCTCTCGGAGTTGAGGTCGCGGGCAGAGCCCGGCTCCTGTAGGAGTCCGGGCGGAGTCCCCTGCAATCAAAATCAGGTGCGAAGTCTGGCTCCCGTAGGAGTCCGGACGGATCTTACCGGCAGTCGAAGTTGGCGACGGAGCCCGGCTCCCGTGGGAGTCCGGGCGGAGTCCCCTTGAGGTTGGAGCTGTGGGCGGAGTCCGACTCCCGTGGGAGTCCGGGCGGAGTCTGTCTGCAGCCATTGGAGTCAAGGACGAAGCCCGGCTCCCGTAGGAGTCCGGGCGGAGTCTTCCTGTAATTAAAGTCAAAGGCGAAGTCCGGCTCCCGTAGGAGTCCGAACAAGGCTTACCGGCAGTTGATGTTGAGGATGGAGTCCGGCTCCCGTAGGAGTTCGGGCGGAGTCTACTTGCGGTTGAAGTTGTCGGCGGAGTCCGGACGAAGTCTGTCTGCAGTCGTTGGAGTCGAGGACGAAGCCCGGCTCCCGTAGGAGTCCGGGCGGAGTCTTCCTGCAATTAAAGTCAAAGGCGAAGTCCGGCTCTCGTAGGAGTCCGAACAAGGCTTACCGGCAGTTGATGTTGAGGATGGAGCCCGACTCCCGTAGGAGTCCGGGCGGAGTCTACTTGCAGTTGAAGTTGTCGGCGGAGTCTGGCTCCCGTAGGAGTTCGGACGAAGTCTGTCTGCAGCCGTTGGAGTCGAGGACGAAGCCCGGCTCCCGTAGGAATCCGGGCGGAGTCTTCCTGCAATTAAAGTCAAAGGCGAAGTCCGGCTCCCGTAGGAGTCCGGACAAGGCTTACCGGCAGTTAATGTTGAGGACGGAGCCCGGCTCCCGTAGGAGTCCGGGCGGAGTCTACTTGCGGTTGAAGTTGTCGGCAGAGTCCGGCTCCCGTAGGAGTCCGGACGAAGTCTGTCTGCAGCCGTTGGAGTCGAGGATGAAGCCCGGCTCCCGTAGGAGTCCGGGCAGAGTCTTCCTGCAATTAAAGTCAAAGGCGAAGTCCGGCTCCCGTAAGAGTCCGGACAAGGCTTACCGGCAGTTGATGTTGAGGACGGAGCCCGGCTCCCGTAGGAGTCCGGGCGGAGTCTACTTGCGGTTGAAGTTATCGGTGGAGTCCGGCTCCCGTAGGAGTCCGGACGAAGTCTGTCTGCAGCCGTTGGAGTCGAGGACGAAGCCCGGCTCCCGTAGGAGTCCGGGCGGAGTCTTCCTGCAATTAAAGTCAAAGGCGAAGTCCGGCTTCCGTAGGTGTCCGAACAAGGCTTACCGGCAGTTGATGTTGAGGACGGAGCCCGGCTCCCGTAGGAGTCCGGGCGGAGTCTACTTGCGGTTGAAGTTGTCGGCGGAGTCCGGCTCCTGTAAGAGTCCGGACGAAGTCTGTCTGCAGCCGTTGAAGTCGAGGACGAAGCCCGGCTCCCGTAGGAGTCCGGGCGGAGTCTTCCTGCAATTAAAGTCAAAGGCGAAGTCCGGCTCCCGTAGGAGTCCGGACAAGGCTTACCGGCAGTTGATGTTGAGGACGGAGCCCGGCTCCCGTAGGAGTCCGGGCGGAGTCTACTTGCGGTTGAAGTTGTCGGCGGAGTCCGGCTCCCGTAGGAGTCCGGACGAAGTCTGTCTGCAGCCGTTGGAGTCGAGGATGAAGCCCGGCTCCCGTAGGAGTCCGGGCGGAGTCTTCCTGCAATTAAAGTCAAAGGCGAAGTCCGGCTCCCGTAGGAGTCCGGACAAGGCTTACCGGCAGTTGATGTTGAGGACGGAGCCCGGCTCCCGTAGGAGTCCGGGCGGAGTCTACTTGCGGTTGAAGTTGTCGGCGGAGTCCGGCTCCCGTAGGAGTCCGGACGAAGTCTGTCTGCAGCCGTTGGAGTCGAGGACGAAGCCCGACTCCCGTAGGAGTCCGGGCGGAGTCTTCCTGCAATTAAAGTCAAAGGCGAAGTCCGGCTCCCGTAGGAGTCCGGACAAGGCTTACCGGCAGTTGATGTTGAGGACGGAGCCCAGCTCCCGTAGGAGTCCGGGCAGAGTCCCCCTTAAGGTTGGAGTCGTGGGCGGAGCCCGGCTCCCGTGGGAGTCCGGGCGGAGTCCTCCTGAAGTTGATGTTACGATCGGAGCCCGGTTCCCGTAGGAGTCCGGACGGAGTCCTCCTGGAGCTGATTCTGCTGAGGACTTCGGCTGTGGGTATTTTATACCCAACAGATGCTAATGTAATTACTAACTCATCTTGAATTTTATGACTAAGATAATGATATTGAATTTCATTATTTTGAATACGTCTAAGATGTTCTTGCATAATTGAATCAAAAACAGCAATCATTTTAATTAATTGTAAAAAATTATCATTACTATTTTGATAAATCTTTTCATTTGTTCCACGAAAAGCTAGAGAACTTTGAGCAAGAAATTTAACAACAGCTACTATTCTTAATAGTACTTTTTTTCAATATTTCTTCTCTTTATTAATTTACTCTTGAATATATTTATTAATTATTTAATTTTTTTTAAATCTATTCTGTAAATCAATCCAAGTGGTCATATTATGAATATGATCATTACTAGTTTTATGAGCTTTAAATTTTTCACTAAAGTATTTTCAATCTCTAAAGCCATTACTTACTAATTGACTTCTACTACTATTATCATTTGATTTAAATATCTTACAATAAAAATAAAATAATTTATCTAACTCTTTTGAATACACTAACCATTTTCGGTCATGTTGCTCTCCATTTGGTGAAGTTCGATCGTAATATGTTAAAGAAAAATATCTATTATATTGATCAAGAGAGAACTTTATATTAATATCTTTTTTGGGATCATTTTCTATTAGTAAATCTTTAAAATTTATATCAAGACTATTCCATATCATAGGATCATAAATGTCAAAAGTATTTGATTCACTTGATTTTTTATTCATTGAATTTTTATCACCACTAATGAGATTATCTGTGCTATTAGTATTATCATTAGTATTATTATCATTATCCAATTCACAAGTAATATTTATATTTTTATTGACAAATTCACTAGCAATATTATTTGAATTCTCAACTACATCATTTTTTTTTTACTTATAATAAATTTATCAAAACCTCCTTTTAATGATTAAGTCAATTTTTCTTATTTTTTTTAAAATTTTTCATGACCCGAAGGATATTTTTTAGATATTATTTTTATAAATAAAATAATAAATATTAGTTAAAATTAGTAATCAATAAATTTGAAGTTTGGAACAATAGAATATGATTTAAAGCTTTTTGATAGAATAATAGAACTTGCTTAAAAGCTTTTTTGATAGAACAAAATTTGAGCAAAAGCTACTATAATTATAATAAAATTTTAAATTTAAAAAATAAAATATGATAATTTATCAATTACTTTAAGAATAATTATGTAAATAATTATAAAAGACTTGAACTATAGCAAAATAGAAAACTGAGGAGATCTGCATGCTACAACAAAACATACAGCACATCCATTAAAAAAAAATACTATGCTTCCCCTATTATGTCGTAACAAGTAGATATCATTTTTATCATAAATACGAAGAGCAAGTGCAGATTCAAGAACATGATGTAAAAGATATTAAACCACGTTACCATGGTATGAGAATAACCAAAAATTTTCTAAAGAAAAGCAATGCAACAAAAAGAATAGGATATAGTAAAAAAGAAACAAAAAAGTGAAGTGAAACCATAAGCTATACAAAAAAATAAGATGGATATAAAGACCATAATTATATTTATTTAAAAAAGTAAGTCCTAGGTGCATAAAATTAAAATGTATTCCATCATATGCAAAGATGCTGGCCCATTGATTGAGACTCTCACATAGACGGGCCAAATTTTATATGCCTAAACCAATCAGATCATAATCAACAAATTCATACAATTATATTGTGTGGACCATCTTTTCTTTTTTTTTTTTATTGTGTGGACTATCTTTTTTTTTCTTCTTCTTCTTTTTTCATGGTAAAATAGAGAACTCATCCTCTCTTTTGTTTAATGAAATAGGAGACTCTTTGTCCCCTCGTTCCTGAGGCAAGGGAGATCCTCCTCCCTGGCCAACACCATCCACAACTGAAGGGGTAGTCCTCAATGATCGGACGATGATAACCACAGGCTCCGGTGACCGACGGTAGCTCAACGGTATCGGAAAGATCAAAAAAAAAGAAAAAATAGGAAAACTTGCTCAACTAAGATTTCAAAGATTTTTCTGACAATAAATCGATAAAAACTTAAGCTTAAAATCCATAGCAGATTGAAGGAGGAGGACTGAAGAGATTTACTTGACTTTTTGATGAATTTTGATCTGATTTTTGATGTCCAAAGCAAGAAAGAACCATTGATGAACGGTAGAACAGGGAGAATCAAGATAATTTTTATGATGATTTTGTAAGAAAAAACTTAGAAGATCAAGGCTTTTAAATAGATCTTTAAACAGATCTTTAAATATCAAAGCTGGTGCGAGGTGATGAGAGCTGAAAAGCCGCTTACTGGGAGTCGTTTGGGAGAACGACGTTTGGTTTACAAAAAAAAAAATTTAGGGGCTTGGGGCGGTCGCTCAATTCGATCTGCTCCAAGACCGGCCTTGTCCACTAAAGAATAGGCTTTATAGATTTGAAGAAAGTATTGCGGGCTAGGTTGGTGTACACCACCAATTATCAAGATGCATGCGCTTAGGTTCCATTCATTATATATTCATCTTAGTAGTTAATCCACCATAATATACTGTGAGGATTAGAAGCATGCATTAAGATGATCATATATATATATAGCATATGCAATAATCATACGTTTCACCACATCAATGAGATTTTCTTATTTAATTTTATTTATCATATAATTAATTTTGGATTATAGTCTCTTCCATCTTATCTCAGATTTTTTCTATAGTATACAATTAATATGATGCATCAGACGTAGGATATAATTACTTCAAAATTAGATATACAAGTAATATTATCTCCATGAAAGTATAATTGATGTTGCAATTTGCAGCTCCAACTTTTTGAAAAAAAGCTTTATTCTTTTCAGCAGCCATAATGTTCGTTCACGATCATTTTCCTCATTTTAATTATTTTTTTTTGAATACCGCATTTGAAATGGGTCAATGAGAATGTGTCGATCGTTTATTTGGATGCACAATTATCTAATTGATTTAAGGGTGACAATAAATTCACTTGCACTCAAAGAGTTGTTTGTATTTAGGATTTTGTATTTTAAGATGTTATTTGGTTTCAAAGAGGGATATGTCAGTCTATTTCATCAAAATAAGGAAATAAATTTATATCATAAAATAAACTTGCCATATTCTCTCTATAAATATTCAAAAAAAATAAAGAATGATATAAGTTATAACTTTTATTATAAAATTTTAACTATCATGAAGTTCAATATACATTAAATGTAGTTTATTATCCATTTATTCCGCATATTTATCATCTTTAGTCTCATATCATTTGTTCTACAGAATAAATATATTTTTTAATAATATAGTCATGATATTTTCTCTCCATTTATTTTGTAATCAAATGCCAGCCAAGGGTCTTGGACAGCTAATTAGGCCTTTCAACCACACCTTACCTTGTGGGGTGTTTTGGACTTGTTTAGTTGTTCCAATAGTTATTGAAAAATTAATGTTTCTGTAAATTTTTCAACTCTTTTGATTTGAAACTATCAAACAAATGCAGATATTAATTTTCTATATTTGACTTTACTATCTCATATTTTTATATTTTTTTCTCGTTTGTCAAGACTTTTTTTTAAAATAACTAAAACGTGCTTATAAGGAAATTGATAGATTGTCAGCTCACGAGTCTAGATGCCAAATTTGTCGGTCAATCAGACGGATTGACCGCTTTAAAGGTCGAGACAGAGCACCTATAAGATTAAACATATATTCAAATAAAAAAATTAAAAATTAATAAAATTATATATATATATATATATATATATATATATATATATATTTGCAAAAGAATATATATATATATATTTTTACAAAAGAATATATATTTAGTTTCAAAAAATATTTTGATTTAATAAACATTACATTACTAGACGTAGTGTTGTAAGCTCTTAAGTTATAAAATAATAATTAATATTTTAAATTAGTTATCTTAATTTTATCTATCAATTTTCTAATAAATGATTTAAAATATTTAAAATTTTTCATGAATATTTTCAACTGTTAATTGATATTATAAATGTATAGTTCATCCCTTTTTTTTTGTTCAAAATAAATATTTTATTTTTAAAAAGAGAATTAGTAAAATAATTTAATATTTTTATGATCTTTGTTCGTCTCAGTCACACGCTCTTCAAGCATCAATTTTGGCGATTAGATGGCTAATTCGTCAAAAGATATTAGAAAAGCACCGCATGCCTGAATGACAGGGTGGTCAAAGCACGTGTGAGAGATAGCCTAAGCAGCCATGCAGCCACCTGTGACAATTTTTTTTCTTTGAAGTCAACGGCTGCATTGCAAAGTCTTTGAATAGATACAACCAATCTTATCGGTGATCAAATTTTGCACGTGCTTTCAAGATCGTAAATGATTTATATTTTTCTTTCTTATAAAGTTATTATTATTATTATATTTACTCATCTAAAATATTAATCAAAAAATATTATTTAAATTTTTTTATCTTATATAAATATCTAAAATATTATCAACGAATAATCGATGTAGGATAAAGACATACTCGTATGGATCTCACACACTCTTCCTATTTAAACTCAGATATTCTTGCTAGATTATGGATTTAAATCTATGTATTAATTCATAAACATCATAATCAGTCTATAGTCAAAGCCAATGAATCTGTACTGCAATATTCTTTAATTTATATAGACTATGAATTGTATCGACTCTAATATTATTTGTAACAACTTAAAATCTTATCCAAAAGCTAGTCAGAAGGTATTATTTAGATTCTTTAATCCTGTATAAGTATCCAGATCTTTGTAATGGATAATAGATATGCAACTAAGTACAAGCTTGTACAGATTCTCAAAACTATATGATATTTAGTAGCTTGACTCAGAATATTTGACTCAGAAGATATTTGGATTGTATTTTTTATATAAAAAAAATATTGATCTTCTTTTACGGTGTCAACTATTAGATTGCATCTTACGTTACTCTCAAATCACCCTAAAATATCCTCTCTCTCCACCTGCATAGGTCTCAAAATGGCTACTACATCATCCAACCTGATTTCATTCCTCATCAAAGAAGCATGAGAAGAAGAGGAGCTGTAAGGCCTACAAATTTAGCTAGCTACATTGGCCATTTGAAAACAGTGGTAAAAGGAGTATTACTAATAATAATTCAGTTTCTTTTACTAGGATGGTGGGATTAGGATTAACATTTTATGTTTTCCATTGAGGCCCCCTCTTATATATTTCCAAAAAGATATAACAGAATAAATAAGTCAAAGGGAACGGAAAAATACGTATGACCCTGTCCATTATGAAAATAGAGACGGTTGGGCCTATGCTGTGCCAGCAACGCGTGAGGTAGACAAGCTAACTCGGCTTGTCCGCGTATAAATAGACACGCGTGCTACATTAAGATTCTGTCCCCTTCCAACAAGAGAAATCCCCAGTGCATCACATACGGTGTAGAAAATTTAATATAAAATATACCACTTCATGTGATTGATTCATATAGCTCTTATTTTTTAATATATATTTAATATCTATAATTTTATTTTTTTATTTAAAAATTTTATATGATAAAAATATTTTTACTCTTTGAAAAAATTATAGCATCCTATGATATATTATGATTTTCTACATGCAGGATAACATAATATATTCCATAAAATTATGACATCTTATAGCATACTATGACATTCTGCATCAAGTTATGACTTTTTGTATGCAGAATGTCATAATATGATCCAGGATGTCATAATATAGAAGGAGTATTTTTGTCTAACCACTTTTCAACACGTATTTAATATCTGTAATTCTTTTATTCTATTTGAAAATTTTTAATGACAAAAATACTCTTATTTTTTGAAAAAATTATGATATCCTGTGGTATATTATAATATTCTGCATCAAAATTATGATTTTCTATATATAGGATGTCATAATATGAAAATAAGATGTCATAAATTTTTATAAAAGATATATATTTTCATCATTTAAAATTTTTAAATTAAAAAATAAAACTGTAAATACTAAATGCACGTTGAAAAGCGATGGCTATATGGACCAATTATATAAAACTCCACGTCGGATTTTCTACACCGCCCATGGTGTACAAAGAATTTTGCATCTAATAAATGTATATTATAACACCAAATAGAAAACAAACAGATAAGACTTTTTTTTTTTTGGTAAACCAAAAAGGGGTTGGGGGGGACGTCCCGACATAGTTACCTCTCTGGGCGTGATCACAAGGCTCTAGAACCCATTGGAGAATATTCGATTTGGAGACGAATTTGGACCCAGATGTCCTCTTCTCTACTATATGAGTGAACCCAACGGGTGAGTATGTTACTTCAGCACCACTGCGGGCTGATGGATCAGACATTCTTTCGAAAGTCTGTGTCCAAACCGTTAGGAATAATTCGCTTCCATTCATTATTATCCCAGTATTTAATCAAAGTCATGGCATCCATGGTGATTCAAATCCGAACCATCTGGTTAGAAGGTAAAGACCCGTTCCATCAGTCTACTACCGCGATGGTAAACAGATAAGACTTTTCTGCCCTACTTTTTCATAAGATTAGGACAAACTATACCTTACACTCGTTGTACTACAACTATATTTCTCATCCATATAGACTTCATTTATCATACGGTTCATCTTGGATTGTCGCCTTCTTCATCCTATCTCGAATTATTGCTGATATAACGTGCATAATTCCTTCAAAATTAGATCAGCATGGAATATATCTCCCTAGATGTATGGTTGGTGTTGCAATGTGAAGCAGTTATATATATATAAAAGAAATCCATTTTTTGCAATAGCCAAAACGGTTGTTCTCGACCATTTCCTAACTCTAATTGCTTTCTAAATCGCACATTTTAAATGGGCCAACGAGAATATATTAATTGTTTATTTCGATGTACAATTATGCGATTGATTTAAGAGTAATAATAAATTCATTCGCACTCAAGGACGTGTGTATATTTAGGAATTTGAATTTTAGGATGGTATTTAGTTTTAAAGAGGAATATCTCTGTGTATATTTAGGAATATCTGTGTTTCCACCAAAATGGTGGAACAAATTTGTAACGTAAATTGATTTGTCCCTATCCTTCAATTATTACTGCCCATATTCAGTCTATGAACGTCAAAAAAAGAAAAAAAAAAAAAAGACGATGTGATTTTTATGATAAAACCTAAAGTTCAACATACATTAAATGCAGTTTATTATCTCTATCTTTTCTATCCAGTTAATCAAATTAATATCACTAATTCCTCAGAATAAATATATTTTTAAAATAATTTGAGTGCTATTTTTTTTTTCACTTGGTTTGCAATCAAATGCTAACATCTAATATGGAACTTAGGACAACGCAGTCTGTGCAAGTGCATCCTAGGGATGCTTAAAATATATTTAGTTGTTCCAAAAAAATGTTGAAAATTGTTGTTTAAGTAAATCTCTAACTCTGTGACTGGTAGACATATTAGATAATTATATAAATAAATATTTAAATTTGATTTTAATGTTTAATATATATATATTTAGAATTTTTATGATAACGAAACATGCTTGCAAGATATTATTTAAATGGACTGCTTCTCTCCTTGGAAGTCAAGATGCCAAACTTACTGGTCAGCCACACGGACCGACCGCTCAAAAGATATAGACAGTGTACCTACCCAATTTAACATATATTCAAATAAAAAATAATAAAAAATATAAATGTTTGTGCAAAGAATCATATATATATATATATATATATATATATATATATATATATATATATATATATATATATGTTCTATAAAAAATATTTTTGATTTAGTTATCTTAGTTTTATCTATCAATTTTCTATTAAATGATTCAAAGTATTCAAAATTTTTCATGAATGCTTTCAAGTATTAATTGGTATTATACATGGATTGTTCATCCTTTGTTTGTTAAAAATAAATAATTTCTATTTAAGAAGAGAATTAGCGAAATAAATTTAGGCATCAATTGGAAAATGTTTTCTGTTTATTTGTCTCAGTCTGACACTCTTCAAGCATCAATTTAGGCTGTGGTATTGGAAAAGATATTGGATGCCTGAATGCCTGGATGGTCAAAGCACGCGTAAGAGATAGCCTAAGTACTCAGACAGCCACTTGTGACAAATTTTATGTTTTTTCTGTTGAAATCAACGGCTACCTTGCAAAGTCCTTGAATAGATACAAACAATCATATCAGTCATCAAAAAAATCTTGAAGATTCTGAGAAAAACGAATTTTACATGTGCCTATAGGCTTGTAAATACTTTATATTATTTTTTTCTCAGTAAAGTTCTCATTATTGTATTTTCCACCCTATACTTGGTGATATTTGGTAGCTTGGCTCAAAAGTTCTGTCTCTCTCACATGTCTATAGGGCAATAAAGTTGCTAATTATTTTGCTGATAGAATTATCATCTTTGCGCAATGCTTCTTATGGATCAAAGGCAACTTTTGAGATTTGAGGAAACTTTTGTATGTCGACTCCCTGATGAAGCCTTAATTAGTTCATTCCTTCTCAAAGAAGAATAAGAAGAGGAGGAGGTACGAGGCCTACAAATTTAGCTAGCTACATTAGCCATTTGAAAAATAGTGGTAATAAGATAATTACCACTAGTTCGGTTGCTTTTACTAGGATGGTGAGATTAGGATTAACAAATATATATATATTTTTTTTGATTTTTCATTGATGCATCCTCTTATATATTTTCAAAAAATATAAGAGAATAAATTTGTAGAAGGGAGTGGAAAAATTCATTTACGTGAACATATGCAATAGTTCGGGCTTATCTTGGGCCAGCTACATGCGAGGTTTGCAATCCAACTGAGCCTGCCCGCATATAAATAGGCATCCATGCTATATAAGAATTCTATCCCTATCTACCAAATATAGATTGTTACACCAGCACTTTACTCTAAAGACAAACATTTAGAAATGTTCATTTGTGTGTCTTGGTTTTCTTACAATCAAATGAATTGGATTATTTTGAAATTTTTTTTAACATTGATAGTTTTCAGGCTTCGTCTATCTAAACTGTCTTTTGGGACTGTGAGAGCAGCTTATATCACTATCAGTTAGGAAAGCAACTCATGACAGTATGAGTTTGTGCTAGGCCATGTCATGTTGGACTAAGGACGGATAGCTGAAGTCGATGAAATCTTTGTACTTACAGACTAAACTTGACAAGAAAAGGTAAATTTTAAGGGTCATGGCCTCGCATCTATTGAGTTTTCCTTTTTTTCTTGATCAATGGGTCATGCATCTAGTCCGGAAAATTTGTGTCATATATAAAAGGAGGACCTTGAATGTGCAATACACATGGCCATTGTAAGGATGCAACATCATAGAGGTATTTATACAGAGGAGTTAGCTGGAGGGATGAGCTTTGGTTATTACATAGGATTACAACAAATCACAATAAAGTGTTTGAAGTTGAAATGTTGGGGCATAGCAAATCTTAACAGATGCATGACTTACGGCTTAGCAAATTTTAACAGATGCTGGACCCGATCAAGTCTATCCATTACGCTCCTGCAAGAAGGTGGATCCACTGCAGGCACCGATTTTGGACCGAAGAGTAAAGAATTACTGGCTCTTCAAAAAGAGACCATGATATATAATAGCTTTCAGATATCATAGAATCTGCTCAAAAGAGGTCCAGAGTGTGGCAGTTGGAGCATGCATGAACTGAGTAAGCTTATTAACTGCATATGCAACATCTGATCTAGTGATTGATAAGTATTGTAAGATGTCAATTAGCTTACGGTAGGAGGATGGATCACGAGGAGTAGAAGCATCATGTAGTCGAAGTTTTAGTGATATAGCCATAGGGGTTGAAACCTTTTTTGCTTTCGCCATATTGAATCATTCTAAGATGTCTCTGATATACTTGTGTTGGGTCAGAAAGAGACCAGAAGTGGTTTGGATAGCCTCAACTCCAAGAACATAATAAAGGGAACTAAGATCTTTGAGGGAGAAGCATGTGGCAAGCTGCTGAGCGAATTGAGTAAGGAAGGTGAGATCATTTTCAGTTATCAACAAGTCATTGACATACACCAAAAAGTAGGCAAGCGTAGTCCCATTGTGATAAATTAAAAGGGATGCATCAGAGATTGATTTAATAAATCCAGCATATTGTAAGAATGTGCTCAGCTCAGAGTATTAGGCTTGCAGGGCTTGACGAAGACTATAAATTGCTTTCTTTAACTTGCAAACATAGGAAGATTTATCATGGTCTAAGAAGGCTAGAGTCCGCTGCATATAGACTTCATCTAACAGAGTGCCTTAGAGAAAGGCATTATTCACATCAAGTTGATGGATGGATCAGTCGTGAGTCAGAGCTAAACAGAGAATGATATGGATGGTCGTAGGCTTAACCACAAGATTAAATGTATCCATGAAATCAAGGCCAGGTCGTTGAGGGAAGCCTTTAGCCACCAGACGAGCTTTGCAGTGATCAACGATGCCATCAGGTTTTCGTTTAATCTAAAATATCTATTTACAGCCAATGACATTCTGAGAGAAAGAAGGTGGGACTAGCTCACATGTCCCATTTTTTACTAAGGCATTAAATTCAGCATCCATTGCTACTCTCCATTGTGGATCTTTTATTGCCTGACTCACATAGGTGGGCTCAATGGAGGAGGGCACGAGATGTTTCACTGTAGTGTATATATTTTTTGGCTTAAAAATATTGTTTTGAGAGCGTGTGACCATGGTGTGGGTGCGGTGTGACCATGGTGTGGGTGCCGTGTGACCATGGTGTGGGTGCATGAAGGTGAAGCAGGGATATTCACATTAGTGATTTTAGCAGTTGGCTAAGAAGTTGAGATGGTGGTAGGTTGGTCTGAAGAAGAGGATACAAGTTCAGGGTATATCATAGGTAAGGTGGTGACTGCTGTGGTGCCCGAGTATAGTGTTTCAGTGGCTGAAATGTTAGAGTTGGAATGCTGAGTTGGCACTTAAAAGATGGCTGCATCAAGAGCTATAGAGGAGGTGGTGTTAGTGAGCCATTGAGATATGGAATTGGAATTGATCCGAGGAGAAGTGATAGTGTGAGAGGTGAAGGGGAAAACTTGCTTCCTAAGTCTAGACATTTGTAAGCATTTTAATTGGTTGAATAACCAATAAATACACATGGACAAGACTTAGGTTCTAGCTTATGGTTGTTGTATGGGTTTAACCATAGATAACAGAGGCAATCAAATACTTTTAGTTTGTGGTAATTAGGCAGGGAGTGGAATAAGGATTCAAAAGGTGATTTGTTGTGCAGCACTGAGGTTGGCATTCGATTGATTAAATATGCAGCAGCTTGAAAGGCATAGGACCAAAAGTTCATAGGAAGGGATGCTTGATGAAGAAGATTGAGCCCAGTTTCAACAACATGTCGATGCTGCCATTTAGCAATACCATTGTGCTGAGGAGTGTGTAGAGGTATTGTAAAATGGGTAATGCCATGAGATGAGAAAACTTTGGAGAGCTTGATATATTCTCCACCATTATCAAAGTAAATAGAGATGATAGGAGTATTGAAGTATTTTTCAACCAAGGTTTTGAATGTGGGGAAGATAGAGAAAATATCAAATTTATTTTGAATAGGAAATAACCAAATGTAGCGAGTGAAACGATCAATAAAGATGACATAATAATGAAACCTATTTGTAGAGGTGATGGATGCAGGACCCCAAACATGTACATAAAGCAATTCTAAAGGTTTTTTGCTAATAAGAGTGGATATTGAAAATGGAAGCTTGTGACTTTTATTGCAGAGACAAGAATTACAAGAGAACTTTAATGTAATTGAAGAGTTAAGTGACAGAGCAGAGGATTGTAAAATGTTCTTTAGAACTTTGATGGAGGGATGGCCAAGATATTGGTGCCAAGTTGAGATGCCTATTTTGACTCTGACTGGAGCAGAGATGAGGAAGGCGAGATTCATAACGAGGAATGTACTAAGCTTGGAATTTGGTAAATGTTATTTTTATTTGAGCTGCGCAGCCGAATCGCCCCCATGGTTAGATCCTTCACCACAAAAAAATCAGAAAACAAAATTCAACAGACACATGATTAGTTTTGCATAATTTGAAAACTGAGATCAAGAAGGAACAAATAGAATATCAAAAATCTTAATGGAAGAGATGTTTGTAGAGCCAGTTTGTGTTATAGGTAAACCTAACCCATCACTAATGATGATCTCCTTAGGACCTTCATACTCTAAGTAGAGAGAAAGATTACTAAGACTAGATGTGATATGATCTGTTCACTAGAATCAATGACTCAGTTCTTGTTTTTTGCTTTTGATGATGATACAAAGTTGGCAATTGGTTTGTTGTGAGATGTATTCAAGCGACAAGATTTGGCCATGTGGCCTACTCTATCATAGAGCTGATAGATGGGTTTATCATCAGCATCATTAAAAAAAGATTATTTCCTTTGAAAGTGATTAATCGAAGCGATGTTGGTTACTGCTAGAATAACGGTAGCTGCCATTAAAGTTGTGATGCTAAAGATGGCTTCTGTTGCGAATTATGTCCTAAAATCAATCATGTGACGATTGAATTCCTCTTTGTATATGAATCATTGATTAATAAATAAAAATTATTTTGATATTTTTCATCACAAGTTACATCTTTCTTGTAGAACTTTTATTTTATGATGAAGTCCTTAGAACTATGTTAGTGAACGATAAAAAGATGATTTATCGTATAGTTCTTAAATATGTTCGTGATCAAATGATACGTTATTACAGAATGATAATATTTATCGAGTGGAGGTTGTTGTGTACTATATGGGTTGGTTGTCCTCTTAACTAAAGAGTATGGTGACACTGGTATGGCGTACAGGTGAGATATAGGAGTACATCATCACTGAACAAGTGATTCACCCGCTGAGCATTCTGTTGTTAAGAACTGCTTGCGAAGCGTATGGGCATAAATGTCCCTCAGACTTGAGATCACTATAGTGACTTACAAGCAATTCACTGTGCTTTGATGCCAGACTATCTGAATTTCTAATGCAGTGATGGAAGGCTACTGAGTACAGTCAAGTACTTGTGAAGTCTGTACGTGGATCGAGATGAGATTGATCCATCTAGATTATAGGAGTTGATATATTACTATATTTCAATTTAGTAAAGTCTTGGCCAGAATAATCCATGAATAGATTGAAAAAAATGAAATACAATGTGGATGAAACACTCTGGGTTGACAGTTAAACCTAGACCATCCTAAAGCATTCAGGGTTAAAGGGATGATTATGCGATAACCATATGCATAGATTCTAAAATATTTTTTTTATGATAATTCAACCTATCTAGACATCGAAAATATTGCTAGATGGTAGCTTCGATTAGTACAAGAATCGATTCTTATACTACCGGCTTAGTGTTTGAACATATGGAGTCACGCACATAAGTCAGACAATATAGAAAAGTATTGACCTATGTTTATATGTCCAATTTGAAAGTACTTGACTTGATTGAACATATAAACTAACTTAATTAAGAATTAAGTTATGGATCAAACGGGATTGAAGAATTGACTATATTTAGCTAGAACTATGCATGAGGTTCAGGTTTAATCCTAGGAATGAATAGTTTTTGGTCTATGATCCAAGAAGCCTATGAGAGATTGGATTTAAGTGCTACTTAATTTTATATTAGATCTAAATTAATTAGACTTAATTGGGTTCAAAATTTTAAGTTAAATTTGGTCCAAAGTCCTAAAGAGTTTGAGATTGACAGTCTTTTGAAATTATTTCGAACCAGCTTTGAATTGGATTCAAATTGGATCCTTTTTGGATGAGATCCTTAAAGTCCTACTTACAATGGGACTCTCTCACCCCTCGATCGACCAGCACCTGGTATGGAGCTATTTGTGGACCATCCCACATGGGTGTGGGCGTGGGTGCATTGTGGGTGCCATATATGGTAGCAATCCTTTCTCATGTAGGAGTCCTTCTTTCATAAGTAGTGGACTAATTTAAAACTTGTTTGAATTAGAAGGCCTATACTTATTGGGTTATGAAAATCATCTATAAATAGAGAGGATCTTTACCTATAGATACATAGTAGAGAAATCAGATTGAGAGAAGAAAGAAAGAGGCGTGGCTTGTGAGCGTCCCATCCTTAGTGTCTTCTCCACCTTGCTGCCCTCTTTTCCTCTTGGCATGGGCCATCCTTGGGCGTCCCTTTTGCTAGTGTGAGGCATCACACTAGCACCTCTTCTCCCTTCTTTGGTTGCTTTGCAAAGGTGCTTTAATCAGGAGATTCATCCTGCTTTCCTGCATTGCTTGGTGTGCACACGAAGCAGAGGAGCTACAGTTTCAGGCCTACGTGAAGGTTGAATTCAGATTCTGAAGATTTGATCTCTAATTCTACTGTAATTTAGATAAAAATTTAATCTTTATTCATATAGATTTATAAAAAAATTTTAGATGCAATCCTAGTTATCCGTGAGAAACAAGTTTCTTTCCCTTCAATTGGTATCAGAGCCAAGCTTTGATACATGGATACATAACTAAATTTTTTGGATTATTTACATATTATATATTATTAAAATTTTATGTTAGATATTAAATCTAATTTAAATCTATTTAAATAAAATTTTTGATCTGATTTTGATTGGATTAGATAAACTTAATCAATGGTTGATTAAGGTTGTTAAAAGTTTGTTATAATAAAATTTTATTATTATTGAATTTTTATTGAAATAATAATTTGATTTAAAAATTATTTTAAATTTATTTTAATAAAATTTTAATGTTATTATTTTGGTTATGAAGTGGGACTTATTTTAGATCTAAATTGGATCCTTTTTGATGAATATTTAGATCTAAATTATAACGAAATTCAGCATTACACAAAAATAGATATAACCAGAAATTTAGTCATTATGCATTCATGTTTGTATCTAATTAAATTTCTATACAATATTTGATCTAAAATTGATATTTTATAGTCAGCATAAAATATGTTTTAGATCTGATATGATATATATGATGCATCAAATCTAATTAGATTAGATGAAAAATATGATTGATAAGATCAAGGACATGTTTATGACATAAATTATTTTATCAAAATTACATGTTGATGTGATTACATATGAAATTAGATTTCAGATCTTAATAGTCTAGTACTCAGATTGATGAGATCATCAGCCCATCTGATCATAAGAGATCGAAGAGATTAATCTCTCTCTCTTACCCATTCGACGGATTCTCTTATGACATATAGATGTGTCATCGTGATCTGATTTCATGAAGAAAAAAAGTGAACAGATTCTTATAAATTATTTTGATCATAAATATGTTTAGATTAGATCTAAAGTGATTTATGATTCATTACAATAAGAGGGTGTTTGGTTCGTAACTAAAATGAAAATGGGAATGAGAATCGGAATAGCTTGGAATTAGAATCGGAATGGCCAAATCCTCTAAAGTATTTGGTTCGTGATCAAAATCAAAATCGAAATCAGAATTGGAATAAAAATTTGAATCCATAGAGGAGAGTAGGGATTAAGTTCTATATAGATTAAGCCATTCCTATTCCATCCTGGAATCAAAATCAGAATGGGACTCCTCCTAACTAAATGGTTGGAATGGGAGTCACCCATTCCGATTCTGATTCTAGACCCCAACTCCCCCCAACCAAATATTCTCTAAGATAAATTTAGATATAAAATTATTTTAGAATCTGAATAGCATGTTATATTAGATGTAATTGGTATTGATATAAAAGTTATCATGATGCATGAGATTATGCATAAAGTTTAGATCATACCTATGCATGTTTAATTGTTAAACATATTATAAAAATTTATTTTCATGAGTTGAAACAAATGGTATACTTCATCTGAAATCCTAGTAGAATAGTTCTACAGACTGAAACACACATTTCACACACTTAATTTTGAATTAAGTTTGAATGATCTAGATTTGAAAATTGAAGATCATTAAGATACTACATAAATCGATGGACAAAGAGTTAGCATGAATCAGATCCTTCTAATGGGTTAGATCTAGAGTTAGAAATACATATAGACCAAGTAAAGAAATTGGTTAAATCTAATCAAGTGTTGAATTATAGTAGGTCAGAATTTTTTCAGATCAACTTCAATAGTTGAAGTTTGACCAAGTGCATATTTTTGACCTTAATAAATGGACCATGATCATGACTCTGTGGTTGAACCCGAATATTTTGGTGAACCAAATCGAAACTAATTAACCAGTTAGTGTCTAAGATAAGTCTGACAGATTCGATCAAGTGGTTTTTAATTGGGAGCTACTCATCTAGATGCATCTACGGCAAGTTAATGGCATATCCCTCCCATTTATCTCACTTACCTGGTCAACATGGTGGATTGTGTTTTGATTAGGTCACTAGTCGATTCGTGTTGACCTATACCATCAAGGTTAATCAGTATGACTAATTTAGATGTCTTTAAACCAGCTTGTGTCTAATCCTCTATATGATTTGGTGAAGTCAGTGGGAGGATTTGAAGCTTACAGGTCAACTTCTTCTCTTATTCTCAGATCAATAAAATCAAATCCTCTAAATTATTAGGTCTATCAAATGATACAGTTATGGAAATAACTTGTTCATAGCCTCTCATTAAGGTGCATGATAATGAGTCCAATATTTCAAATAGACATTGGAGGCGCCACACGCCTGGTGTCTATTAGATATTGAAATTATCATTCATCATATGACCATCCTATTGCACCTTTAGATCAATGCTCAGATTGGCCAAGCCACACTCAGGCTTGGACATCTATTTGTTGGATGCACTTGGTGTTATTATGTTAATGGTTGGACCTAATTAAGATTTTCAGTGGAGGCGCCACACGCCTGCTGAAGGAATGCCTGGGGCAAAACTTAATTGCTAGAAGTTGTTTAGAGAAATAATTGATTATGAACCTACCCATGGATACACTAGGGTTGGTCGAGCCACACTCAAACTCGAATACAATCTGTATAAATTCTAGTACCTACTAAGAAATTAATATAATTCCTTGAATGGGAGGTAGAGGATACCAATTCGTACAAAATAGTGGGAGAACCTTTAGACTAAAGTCCATATCTTTGGGATTAAGTAATTTATATACTAATAAGCTTTTATTTTTTTCAGCTATGGCTAACACACCATCCCTCCATATATTGTTGGACAGTGACAAGCTCTCCGAATCCAACTTCGATAGCTAGTATCGAAAGTTGAAGATCATCTTGGAGCACGAGAGGATTCTATACATCCTTACGGATGAAGTACCTGAAGAACTTACTGCCAATGCTCTCCGTGCTGTGAGAGATACTTACATGAAGTAGCTTAATGACCGAACGACTGTACGTTGTGTAATGAGGGTAGCTATAAATGATGAATTTAGTCGTAAGTTCGAAGATGTGCAGCCAAAGCAGATCATTCAAATATTGAATGAGTCCTTCAGTACCTCTGAGGATGCGAAGAGACATAAAATCTTCTGCTCAGTTAGTCCTTCAGTACCACTGAGGATGCGAAGAGACATAAAATCTTCTGCTCAGTGTTCAATATCCATATGCGAGAGAAGATTTCAATCATCGATCATGTACTATACATGATTGAGTAGATTGAATGTCTAAACAAATTTGGCTTTTCATTGCATGAACAGTTAGGCAAGGATGTAATCTTCAACTTACTATCGAAATTCTACCTATCCTTTCTCAGTCATTATAGAATGATAAAGTGAACTACCATGGTCTGCAGTGAACTACCATGGTTTGCTAGGATTACTACAGATTTTTGAGAAGGAACACCAACTCCAGAAAGAGCCAGTGAATTTAGTGAGAGGTTCATCTGTAGGTCATCGACCTCTAAGAGAGAAAAGAAGAAGAAGGTGCAGATATCCCTTGTCACCGATCCTAAGCAGAGCAAAATATCGAAAGTCGATAAGAGCCACGCAGAATGCTTCTTCTATAAGAAGCTGGATCATTGAAAGAGAAATTGTTCTACTTATATAGCCACCCTTGATCCAAACAGGCCTAAAAATAAGAGAAAGAAGCAAACGGTTGCTTCACAAGGTACTTATATGATAACTCATTGTAATTTTTCTATTTGTGATACTACTACCTGAATATTAGATACCGAAAGTTTAATTAATATATGCAATTCGTTGCAGAGACTGCAGGTAAGTAGAAAGTTTCGAGAGGATGAGCAGTTTCTGAATGTTGGAGATGGAAGCCTTATTCCAGTTCCAGCTTTGAAAACTTTGTAGTTTGTCTTCGAGTCCAGTAGTGTCATGTTAGATGATTATTATTATTATCTTTCTTTTTTTATGAATATCATCTCTGTAGGCCTTTTGATCAAACTTGATTTCAAGTTTATAATAAAAGATGATTTTTGTGATATCATTATGAATGATATTGCAATTATGCATGGATAATTAAGACATGACGTATACATAATATCATGGTCTATTGGTGTAATGTACATAGCCAGTAAATATCTTAAATTAGATAATATCAATGAATCCTACCTTTGGCATTGTAGGCTTGGTCATGTGAACAAGAGTAGGATTGACAGGTTGATCAAAGACTGTATCTTTAAAATAGATGATTGTGAATCATTGTCTACCTGCGAATCCTGTCTACTTAGTAAGATGACTAAGTCACCTTTTAAGAAAAATGATGAAAGAGCCAACGATGTCCTAGGTCTAATACATACTGATGTATGCAGACCTATGAATATAAGTATCAGAAGAGGATACTACTACTTCATTACATTTACAGATGACCTATCGAGGTATGGGTATGTCTATCTTATAAAGCATAAGTCAGAATCATTTGAAATGTTCAAACGATTCTGTATTGAAGTAGAGAAATAGACTAGAAAGAGTATTAAGATCCTTCGATCAAATCGAGGAGGTGAATACCTCACCAATGACTTTCTGACATATCTAAAAGAGAATGAGATTCTCTCACAGTAGATTCCTTCTGGAACACCACAATATAACGGGGTGTCTGAAAGGAGAAATCGAATCTTGTTAGACATGGTCTGATCTATGATGGGCTTTATGAGTCTATCAATCTTCTTTTGGGGATATGTTTTAAAATCTGCCTGCTATATTTTGAATAAGATACCAAGCAAATCTATCGATAAGAATTCGTATGAGATATGGACTGGGCGTAAACCGATACTCTCACACCTTAAGGTTTGGGGGTGTCCAGCTTATGTCAAGTATTTAAAGATAGATAAGCTTAGACCTAAGTTCGATAGATGCTTGTTCATAGGGTATTCAAAGAAAACTAAAGGGTACTACTTCTACCTTGTTGCAGAGTAAAAAGTGTTTGTCAGTAGCAGGATAGTCTTTTTGAAAAAAAAATTTCTTAGAGAAGGAGCTAATGCCTGTAAAATTGAACTTGATAAAATTCATGAGGTGGAAGGACCGATACACACAGAATTGAATTTGATTGGACAATCGAATTTAGAGCCAGTAGAGGCACCATTAAGGAGATCCAGTAGAGTACCGCATCAGTCAGATAGATACTACGGTTTCTTGATCCAGGACGGTGAACCCATCGAACTTGATGAGAATGATGAGGATCCAATTATCTATATGGAAGCCATACAAAGGTCCGACTTCTAAAAATGGCTTGAGGCCATGAAGTCCGAGATGGAGTCCATGGACATCAATATGTATGGACACTAGTTGATCCATCCGAAGGGATAAAATCTATAGGGTGTAAATAGATTTTCAAAAAGAAAAGAGAAGTGGACGAAAATGTAGAGACCTATAAAGTTCATCTAGTTGCTAAGGGTTACCGTCAGCATTATGGTATGACTATGATGAGATATTCTCTCCTGTGGCAATGCTCAAGTCCATCTGAATTATATCTGCTATAGCTGCACACTTAGATTATAAAATCTGACAAATGGATGTCAAAATCACTTTCCTTAATGGGGAGCTGGAAGAAGAGGTGTATATGATACAGTCTGAAGGGTTCACATCCACAGACGAGTCGAAAGTGTGCAAGTTAAATAGGTCTATTTATGGATTTAAGCAAGCATTTAGGAGTTGAAATATACATTTTGATAAAGTGATCAAAACATATGGCTTCGTTAGGAATGAAGAAGAGCCTTGCGTCTATAAGTGGGCTATCGATTCTGTAGTCATCTTTCTTATACTGTATGTGGATGACATACTGTTAGTAGAAAATGACATCCCGACTTTGCAGAGTGTGAAGCTGTAGTTATCATCATAGTTTTTCATAAAGGACTTGGAAAAAGCATCCTACATCTTAGGAATGAAGATTTATAGAGATAGATCTAGAAGGTTGCTTGGATTGTCTCAATCTATGTACATCGATACCATGTTGAAGCGGTTCAATATGAAAAATTTTAAGAGAGGCTATCTTCCGCTAGGCCATGAAATTACTCTCTCCAAGAAGACTTGTCCGACAACCTTTGAGGAGAGAGAGCGTATGAGTAGAATACTATATGCTTCAGTAGTGAGATCTATCATGTATGCCATGATATATACGAGGCTGAATGTGGCCTATTCACTAAGGGTAGTGAGTAGGTACCAGTCTAATCCAGATGTAGAGCTATCAATTTGAGTTGGATTCATCGGGTTAGCCCATCCCGTCATATAAATGGGATGTGTTGGGTTTATATTTTAGCAATCTATTTAAAAGTGGATCAAATGAGCCACCCCGTTTGGGTCAGCGGGTCGGGACGGGTCGGGGTGGGCTGATCTATCTTTTTTTATTTATACATATATATACACTTCAAAAGAGGGTTCTAATATTATTGAAGAGATAATTGATGAAAAAGAGGAAGAAGATGAAGAATTGAATGATGAGGACCACAATAATGATATGGAGGATAATTTTTTGGGACTTTGATTTGCCTCTAAATTAGTTTGAAAATTGAAACTTAAAGTCTTTTAAGTATGGGTTGTATTAAGTATTTAGTTTAAGTTTGATAATTTTATTTTATGACTCTAAGAATTGAGATGTGAGACTTTGATAGATTGATTTGAACTCAAATTAAGTATGAAATTCAGTTTATATTACTGTTTACATATTTTATTTTTTTAAAATTTTGACGGGTTGGCCTGTTTAACCCACGGCCCATGGCGGGTTGGGTTGGGTTGGAATTTTTCCAACCCATTAGTTCAATGGGCTAGCCCGCCCCGACCCGTTTAGAGGCGGATCAGGGTGGATCGGGGTGGGCTGGCCCATCTTAATAGCTCTATTTGGATGAGAACCATTGAAAGATTGTAAAGGCAATCTTTAAGTATTTAAGAAATACTAAAGATCAATGGCTTATCTATGGAGACACTGATCTGAAACTTGTAGGATATACTGATTTCAGTTTTCAGTCAGATTGTGATGACAGCAGAAGCGTGTCGGGCTACATATTTACATTGAATGGAGGAGCTGTTTGCTGGAAGAGTTTCAAACAACATACTGTAGTCGATTCTATATGCGAAGCGAAATGCAATGCTGCATCGGATACTGCAAAGGAGATGGTGTGGTTGCAGAAATTCATCACCGAGCTACGAGTTACACCTTCTATTGATGGCTCTATCCTGCTGTATTGTGACAGCTTTGGTGCCATAGCTCAAGCAAAAGAACCAAAGTCACACCAGTGCACCAAGCATATTCTGCACTGTTATCACTTGCTATGAGAGATCGTGAACCGAGGTGACGTCGAGCTTCAGAAGATCGACAGAAAAGAAAACCTAGCCAACCCTTTTACTAAAGTTCTCAGGATCAGAGAGTTTGATGACTTCAAATAGAAGATAGGTATAAGATATTGCTCCGATTAGCTTTAGTCCAAATGGGAGTTATTAAAAATTATGTCCTAAAATCAATCGTGTGACGATTGAGTTTTTTTTTTGTATATAAATTATTGATTAATAAATAAAAATTATTTTAGTATTTTTCATCATAAGTTCATCTTCTTTGTAGAACTCTTGTATTGTGATGAAGTCCGTAAAACTATGTTAGTGAACGATAAAGAGAGAATTTATCGTATAGTTCTTAAATACGTTCGCGATTAAATGATACGTCATTACAGAATGATGATATTTATTGAGTGAAAGTCGTTGTATGCCATATGAATTAATTATCCTCTTAATCAAGGAGTATGGTGATACTGGTATGACATGCAGATAAGATGTAGGAGTACATTGCCACTGAACAAGTGACTCACCTCTGAGCATTCTGCTATCAAGAGCTGCTCGCGAAGCGTATGGCATAAATATCTCTCAGACCTGAGATCATCATAGTGACTTGCAAGTAACTCACTATGCTTTGGTACCAGACCATCTGAATTTTTGATGTAGTGACGGAAAGCTACTAGGTACAGTCAAGTACTTACGAAGTTTGTGCATGAATCGAGATGGGATTGACCCCTCCAGATTATAGGAGTTGATGTATCGCTATATTTCAATTTAATAAAGTCTTGACCAGGGTAATCCATGAGATGAATTTGAAAGGTTGAAATACAATATGGATGAAACACTCTAGGTTGACAGTTAAACCTAGACCATCCTAGAGCATTCAAGGTCAAAGGAATGAATTATGCGGTAACCATATGCATAGGTTCTCGAATATTTCTTTACGATAATTCAACCTATCCGGACATCGAAAATCATTGTTAGATGGTAGCTTCGATTAGTACAGGAATCGATTCCTATGTTATTGGCTTAGTATTTGAACCTATGAAGTTACACACACAAGTCAAACAACGTAGAAAAGTATTGATCTATGTTTATGTGTCTAATTTGGAAGTACTTGACTTGCTTGAATATATAAACTAACTTGATTGAAAATTAAGTTATGGGTCAAACAGGATTGCAGAGTTGACTATATCTAGCTAGCACTACACATGAGGTTCAGGTTCAATCCCGGAGATGAATAGTTTTTGATCTATGATCTAAGAAGTCTATGAGAAATTAAATTTAAATATTAATTAATTTTATATTAGATCTGAATTAATTAGGCTTAATTGGGTTCAAAATTTCAAATTAGACTTGATCCAAAAGTCCTAAAGAGTTTGAGATTGACAGTTTTTCGAAATTATTTCGAACCAGCTTTGAATTGGATTCGAATTGGATCCTTTTAGGATGAGATCCTTGGAGTCCTACTTACACTGAGACTCTCTCACCCCTTGGCCAACCAGCACCTGGTGTGGTGCTGATTGTGGGCCATCCCATATGGGTGTGGGTGCATTGTGGGCGCCATATATGGTGGCAATCCTTTTTCATGTAGGAGTTTTTTCATAAGTAGTAGACTGATTCAAAGCTTGTTTGAATTAGGAGTCCTATACTTATTAGGTCATGAAATCATCTATAAATAGAGAGGATCTTTACCTATGGATGCATAGTAGAGAAATCAGATTGAGAGAAGAAAGAAAGAGAAAAAGAGGCATGGCTTGTGGGCGTCCCATCCTTGGTGTCTTCTCTACCTTGCCGCCCCCTCTTTCTCTTGGCGTGGGCCATCCTTGGGCATCCCCTTTGCTGGTGTGAGGCGTCATACCAGCATCTTTTCTCTCTCTTTTGGTTGCTTTGCAAAGGTACTTTGATCAGGAGATTCATCCCACTTTTCTGTATTGTTTGGCGTGCGTATGAAGTAGAGGACCTGCAGTTCCAAGCCTACATGAAGGTTGAATCCAGATTGTAGAGATTTGACCTTTAATTCCGCTGCAATTCAGATAAGGATTTGATCCTTATTCATATAGATTTATAGAAAATTTTTAAATGCAATCGTGGTTATCCATGAGAAACAAATTTTTTTCCCTTCAACTTCCTTTATTGTTGTTTCTCTCATTGCTTTTCTTGGTGAAATTTACAATAGGAATAGGAGCCTCACTAAGTGCTTCTTCCCATTTAAGGTTGCTTTCAAAGTCAATAAGCTTGTCATGTAATTCTTCAAAGGAAATAGCAGCCTCTAGAGCTCTTATTGCCGTAGCAATTTTCTTAAACTCGGATCCAACACCATTGAGAACACAGATAACCAAATCATCTTCTGCAACAGGTGCATGAATAATGGTAAGTTCATCAGAAATTGCCTTGATGGATTGCAGATATTTGGCTATAGGTTTATTGCCTCTAGGCAACCATAAACGTTCTTTGAGCATCATGACTTGTGATCTCGACTTATTGGCATATAGTCATGTAAGTTTTCCCCATGCTTCTTAGGATGTTTGAGTAGAAGCAATGAGTGAAATAATTACTTCAGAGACTGAAGCTATAATGGCATGAAGAAGGAGCTGATCTTGCCTATACTAGAGAACATAGGTAGGATTGACTGCAGCTGTACCATCTATGATGATGGTTTTTTCTAGGATAAGGCTTATTGCTATCAATAAAACCAATGAGATCATAGCCGATAAGAAGAGTTAAATTGAGCTCTTCAGGAAGGAAAATTTAGTAAAGTAAGTTTCAAGGGTAGCTGTGCAGCAATATCAAGGTTGAGTTTGAGTCAGGGCTGGTTGTGACTTGAAGAAGGTTGGATTGGTTAGCCATAGAATCTGACGCTTTTAGGCTTTATGGCTCTGATATCATGTAAGGATTCAAAAAAATGCAGGGAAGGCTCTTGATTTCTTATTAACATCAACGAAGTATTTATATAGAGGAGTTACCCAGAGGGATAAGCTTTGGCTGTTACATAGGATTATAACAAATCACAACAAGTGTTTGAATTTGAAATATTAGGGCTTAGCAAATCTTAACAAATGCACGACTTGTGGCTTAGCAAATCTTAACAGACGCTGGACTCGATCAAGTCTATCCATTAGTCATGAGGTTTTCTTTCTTTTCTTTGTTCTTTTCATTTTCTTCAGATTAGGAGGATCTAATTATCACCCTTACCTATACCATCCTCTCTCCTAGAATAATTTTAGTAGAAATTGAACCCTCATCTATACTTAGGCAAGTGGCAAGGGGTGATAAGATGAGAGTAAGTGCTGATGGTAACAAGTTTAAAAGTGATACGAGAAAAGAGTGAAAACTAATTATATAACATAATGATTTGGGAGGGGCGTTGGTACTAACGACTCATTTAGTTCGTAGGAAGAATTTTTTTAAAAAAAATTACTTCTTGAGAACTTATTTTTGAGAATAAAATTTTGGCATATTTGGTTGATCATGAAAAAATGACTTATTACAGAGTAGTTTATGTTTGATTGAGCATCTATTTTTCTGAAAAAACTATATAACATATTAATTATACCCTTATAGATAAAGACAATACCTTTTTGCTCCTAACTTTATATAAATATAATATTATATTTATATCGATATAAATATAATATAATATATTATAATATAATATTAGACCATAATATAATACTAATATAGATTAATATTATATTAATATAATAAAACTATTAATATAGATATAAACATGATATTAAATATAATATAATATTTATATTAATATTAATAAAAATAATATATTAAATAATATTAATATAATATTATATCACTATTCAGTATTTCATTCTAACATCCATTGATATTTTGCAAACTTAGTGTAGACCTTAAAATGGATATTTTGAAAAAGAAAGTAGCACCACTTTTCATATCATGGAAGTGCCAAATGCATCTCTTCCATAGGTTTCCACTTTCTATGAAATATGTAAAGTGACTTCCCATCGGAAGATTTTTTTTACTCTTTTTTTTTTTAAAACTTCAACCAAATAAGAGGTTCCCTTTCTACTTCTTAGGAACTATCTCCTTATCCCTCTAGTTCGTCAACCAAATGAGTGCTAAGAGAATTATGGTGAGGTTTGAACTTGGGGGTGGAGGCACCTTCTCAAAGTTTATATTTAATCTAATTATAATACCAACTCGTGATTTTGCCTTTGTGACTCTCTCCCCTTTTTTCCTCCTCTTCTTTCTTTCTCTCTCCTTTCAATTTGTGGACAGGTCCCATATGGAATGTGTAAAGCTTGAGAAACTCATATGGTTTGGAAACTCTACAGCCCTTCATCCATGCATGATTCCTCTCTTGCAGCACTCCTAATTGGTTCATCCTTTCTCAGCTAAGTGCATCGCATGTGCAATATCCTAGCTATGCATATATACAATAAGTGTCACTTAAGCCATTGCATTTGCATACAAATCCCTAGCCATCGAAGTTTATCGTGATCATGAATTATGGTGAAGGCTAGACTAGAAGAAAAGTCATCAAAAGTACTTGACTCTCGTAACTTTGACTAAACTAGCTAAAACTCTCAATTCAAGGGAGATAGTTGCAACTTGAAAAATTAAATCATAGTATTATATGATCTAAAATATCTGAAATATTTATAGTAAAAGATATATGCTCGCAAATCCTTGTCTATTAGATTAAAACATCTCAAAATCAATGCAATAACTCGGATGTATTTCATATATTGTGATATCCTTTTCAAGGCGTTTCTTTGTATTTCTAATTTTTTGTCAGTTCACAACTAGTAAGTAAAATAGTGAATAACAAATCTCTCTAACTAATCCTTGAGGGGGGAAAGGGTAATGAAGATTTGGTTGATTGGATTCTCTAGAAATCCATGCAAATATCATCAAAACATCCATAAGTCCTTTAGGACTGATTTGCGTGGGAAAATAATGGACAGTTAGCTACCAATGTGGTTTGAATGTTGGCAAGAGTGTCTCCATGGGCTGGATTTTGGCCCATATTGAGTAATTTATCCTTCTGGCTCCTGACTAAAGACTATGTATGATCTAAAGTTATACTAGTCTAAGCCTTTTTTATTTTTATTTTAAACATGGTTGCACACAGTAGGCTTGTAAGCTTTCCACCTCTCTTTTTATTCTTATGTGCTCTTTATTTTTGGAATGTTGATTCATGATCCACCTTGCATCATCAACCAAAATCAATACAATCTTATAAATTGATCCATCCTTTCTGTAGAGTAGGTTCAAATGATAAACCAGATTCTCTACGGTACAAGTCTCTAATTGTAATATTATTTCTTAGTTGCCAATTCTTGAGTACCAGTAATTTCTCTATGATGTAATCTATTTTTGATTTCTGAGCTTTGTAATAACTAATGTTCTGCATATGATATACACATGCCTTTTAAGAAAATGAGAAAGAGAAAGGAGAAGAATGGGTAAAGATGAACACTACGGGGTTACTACACTTCCCACCATATGCAGAGGCTTGACTGTTATTTTTCGGCCTTCAACAGCATGCCCAACTCAACTATTTGATTATATTTAAAAAAAAAAATTATAGAAGATACCCTTTAACTTTTCAAAAAATAAAATACTAACATCCCAAAACTTTTAATTTTTTTCAATCAAATCATAAAGCTTAATTTTTAGTTACAATATGACTCAATCATCCATCCAGGCTCTAAGATTATTAATAATATATCTGAAATGACTAATTTTCTTGTAGAGATTATCATAGAATAGAGAAAAGTCAATAATTGTTACGTGATCTCCTATTTTTGCCAAAAAAACCAACCTCTCTTCTATCCAAATGGAAGAGAAATATCATGTTTGACATTATATCATGTGACAACTATGTATTCATGAATTCTAATAGAGATGGACAACTAAGCCACATTACAACTAAAAACTAAGTAATAGGATCTAACTAAAAATTAAAAGTTTTAGGATGAAAGTATTTTTGAGAAAAGTTGAAGGAGTATCATCATAATTTTTTAAATTTAAAAGATAATACTATGTACTAACTAATTCTATTTAAAGGTTCGTTCTGCATTTTGCCACTACATATAATTTGTTGCTGCTTTAAAAAAAGCCTAGTTTCTATACAACCTAAGACCATTTGTTTACTGATAAAAGTGTGGTGATTGTTAACAATCAATTGTAAGTATCAACTGCTTTATGATATTATTGTATGAGCATATTTACTCTATTGGATGTTACTCCCTTGCACATGATTAGAAGTTTATTGTTTCATTCCTCCCTAACCACAAAAGAAATTAAACAAGATCCAAAGTATATGTTAAGTATTTTATTTAATTTACATAATAATGCTTTGTGTATGATGACACAATTATAAATTACTATAATGGTGTGAGTTGCATAGATTTATGTGGTACATTTACTTTGAATGGGAGAATATGGACTTTGAGATGAACTGTTTGTGTACACTAAAATTGGATTTGGCATGTGTTGCATCAAGACTCTGAAGAATGCTGATGTGGCTGAGGACGGAGGATGGTCCGAGTGTTGGGACGCCAACAGAGATTTACAAAAAAGTCTACACTTGTCGAGAGTTCTCTAGTAGGAGATCCTCTGATGATTAAGTTAGCTGGAGCCTGAGAACAGTAGAAAGAAGAAAAGTATGAACTTAGTGTTGTATTATATTGTGCATACCTTGAGAGTCTCCTTATTATCTCTTTATATAGAGGTAGAGTTGTAAGCTATTACATAGTTCGATAGACCAGATCATGATCTGTTAGTTGTTAGGATAGAAAATCTACAAGTCGGAGGTTGTTAGTCATAGGTAATGGCCACATTTTGATGAAGATTCCTAATGGTGGCCCACGTGGCAAGGTAGACTGACAACCTAAGGTCAAAATATAGTCGACGTCCTGGCTTGGATGTGTCATCATTGGTGTTGGTCATGAAAAATCGTCCCATATGGTTGGCAAAATCCTGACCTTGAGGTCAACAGGCATTTGAGTTGGAGGGTCGGATGGGAGCCGAGGGAATTATTCTCTTCTAGCTCTCCATGGTGGTCTTGGCTAGTCATCAGTTGTAGTTATTTGATGCTAGATCGATTGCAAGGTCAATGGCAATATGTTGATATCCTCGGCATACGGCTGAAGGTAAAGTCTGATGAAGTTGTCCGCTCCATTATTAGTATATCTAGATGATGCTCGTTGTTTGGAGTCCACCTTGGTACTTCGATCGATCCGAAGAGTGTGTCGAGGATGAGTCCCAAAGACAATGGCCAAGGTAGTATGATCCCGCAACACTTACCTTCCACTTTCAAGTTCGAGGTATTTTATCTCAGATGAAGGAAGTAGTAGTCCTTGATGCATGTCCGAGCTGGCAAATTTGAGTTGTTGGGCCTTTAGGTAACCACTACATTGCTTTGCGAATCTACCTTAATTATTTGGAGAGATTCGGTGCTTCATGGATCTCGACGCATTTATGAGACATGGACAGCTCGAGGTTTATCATTATTTCGACTTTAAAGATTGAGAATCGATGGTTATGGCTCCACCAATTGGAGATTGCTATGTCATTCCTAAAGGAATTAGATCTAGAAACTACCTCTGGACCTACCCAGACTCGTCATGTGGTGGGTTGAGGTAACTTCCAAGGCATCCCTTGTGAATTATTCCATAGGGCTTAATCAGATAGGGATGCAATAAAGGACCGTGAGGTTTGTCACTTCATAGTTGGCCATGTGGTGTGATTTGATAGTTTGATGATTGGATTCGTGCTATTTAAGATCTGTATAAATGGATTGTCCATCTGGTAGAATTTTGTTATTCAATTGCTAGCCATCTTTTTTATTACTGCGCTTATCAGAGAGAGTTCTTTCTCCTTTTTATTAGCCATGAAGCCATCATCATGATTCGCAAGCAGGTGATAAAGAAGAAAATAACCTTTTCCCATAGAGAATCCTCATCCAAGAGGATGGAGAGTACTCAGCCGGAGCTCCTTGCTATTGTTGTCTCAATTGTTTGGCTCCTCAATCGAGTTGGGTCCCGCCTCTTGTTGGAAAATGTAGGCAATTTCATGCATGTATTTTAAAATTTTTTGAAATAAACACAGTGAAAGATAACTAGATTAATCATATTAACCTAACATGCATATGATCTAATCATCAAATCAACCTACTCTAGGATCTATGACATGATATGTTGCATATAAATCTGAAAAGAACAGAAGATAAAATCTGTATGCATGATGTAAGCAGTAGATCAAATCTATATCTACCTAAGTTCAGAACTCGATACCTGAGCGCGATCGATGATCGTCACTGTTAAGAGATATGGTAAGAAAGATCTTCGCTAGTTGCTCATAACCGCACACGTATCCGACTCTACAGAAGGTCCACTCGAAGTCCTGATCTGATGATCTCCTCGAGAATGCTAGTTTGCGCGAAGACCTTCTTCTTGGCTGATCTGGATCCTTTCTTCAAATCTCTGAAATTCTTTTAGAGATTGAAGATGGACTTCTAGAGGAGATGAGGATGTGAAAGAAGAATGAAGAAGAAATAAATTTTTTCTTATTTTTTTCTCTTCCCAAACTCTTAGGACCAAACCCTAGAAACTAGGTTTTGCGTTAGCCAAGAAGAGAGGACTCTTCTCTTCTTTCACGCCATGAACCCATGCCAAGGATTCTCACCATGAAAAACCTTTTTTTCTCTCTTACACACAAAAAGAATAACAAACCCCTTTTATTTAGACATGTAAAGAAGTGGGATGAAGAGTCCAACAACGTTTGGACTCTTCCATGAGATATCGCCTCCCTCTCACAATTCCAATGCCAAAACAATATGGGATGCCCCAAATAACTTGCTTTCATGTGGAATCAGATCTCTATCTGATTCTCCATGAAAATCCTTATATTGTCACACAAAATAAAGGGAAAAGAAGGCATAGCAGCAAGGTCTTATAGATAATATCAACATTATCCATATGGTTACCAATTCAAATCATATTTGAACATACCATAAAGACCAGATAATATTTCACTTTGGATGAGAAAGAGAGGGCAGAAGATATTTTTAGCATGAAAAATTACATGCAAAAACTTCTTGGCATGATGAGATAGGCATCCAAAGTTTTGTGGCGAAGGGAGGGTCCAACAATTTATGGACTCTTGATTTCCTTATTTGACTCCGAACCAAATCACATCTGGTTAAGCTAAATAAATAAAATTTAATCTAATTAGGTCATAATTTTTTAATCAATCTTAATCAAACTAATAAGAATTGATTGACCAAAGTCCTGATCAAATCAGGGATAATTCTCTCTTAGCGATTAGATCACCTCATAACCTTATCGGATTAGACTAATTGAATCTAATTCAATTAAATTTATTTAATCCTCTTTACTCAATCAAATTAATCTAATTAACAATCTAATTACTAATTAATCTTTATTATTTACTA
>NC_025995.2:17259690-17349464 GCF_000442705.2 Elaeis guineensis
AAAATGGATTGCCTCCCAAAAAGTGCTAAGTTTAACGTCTTCAGCCAGACGTCATATGCAATAAAACCAACAAAAGGTGGGTAATGGCTCATACTTGATTGTCCATGGAGGAGTGTTTTATCGTGTGGTGTATCCAACAAGGTGTTAACTTCTTTCATATATCCCTCAAAGTCATACACTCCAAAGTGAGCCAAGCAAGTATCTAAGGGGTCTGGTGCTAGAATTGTGGGTGTTGCATCTTCTATAATGTCTTCTAGTGTATCTACTTTGAAGCAACTATCCATTGATGGTCCTTGGGAAGCACCAAACACATTCAGTCTTAGTTTCTTATTCCCAAATGATACGTCCATGACTCCTGTCCTACAATTAATGCATGCATTTACCGTAGCTAGGAAGGGTCGTCCTAAGATGAAGAAAATTTATCTTGGGTTGCCACTTAGTTCCATGTCGAGAATCAGAAAATCAACTGGAAAGTAAAACTCATCTACCTTGACCAAGACATCCTCAAGCATTCCATGTGGTTCCTTAATTGATCGTCGGCTAACTGCAGTGTGACTGATGTGGGTTTCAGTTCTCCGAATCCAAAAAGTTTAAACACCGAACTAGGTAAAAGATTCACACTTGCCCCTAAGTCCAGAATAGCTTTGTTAATGTGATAATCTCCTATAACACAGAAAATGATGGGGCTCCTGGGTCCTTAAGCTTTGGAGGAGTGGCATGCTGGAAGACAGAACTAGCTTGTTCAGTGAGCATACTTTCTTTGGGATTTATGATCTAGATTTTATTTTTGGGTGCACAAATTTTCTTAAAAATTTGGCATAAGCAGGGACCTGTTTGATTGCGTCTAGAAGGAGAAGATTAATTTGGACTTACTTAAACAATTTCAACATCTCGTCGAGTCTTCCTCCCTTCTTATCTGCAGGAATAGGGGCTTTCAGGGTATCCAAAATGGGGCTTTGGTAAGTAAGATGATTCCAGTGCAGTTGGTTCATTCTCTATTTTAAGGTCCTCTTGTTCTTGGGTAATTTTGGATTCGGTTAGAGGTTTAGGGTCAGTCTCATTGATTTTGCTAGTGTGTTCAATGACCTTCCACTTCTCAGAGTCATGATTGATTTGGCATGTTCAGAAAAAATTTCTGGGGTATTAGAACTCTCAATCATAAATTTCCTCTTGGGTTGCTCTCGGTTGGTTAGGTAATTTTTCTCCTTCCCTCCTACTGAATGCAGTCGCTAGTTGACCTATTTGGGTCTCTAGCTTAGCAATGGATTGTGTGTGGGAGTTAAGGATCTGAGTGTTGACTTCTAATCATTCTAGTGCTTTCAGAACTTTTTTCTCAAAAGTTGAGCTGTGACCAGTAGTAGACGGTTGGAGCATTTTGAAATTGATGGTATGGTCCATCTATATGTTGGTCCTGATATTGAGGTCGAGTGCGCAGGGTCAACCATTGGTTGTGGTCTCAAAAAAATTTGGATGGTTTCTCCAGCCGGAGTTATAAGTGTTCGAATAAGGATCGTTTCCTGATCTGCGAGCTTGTTGGACTTGAGCTTGCTGAACCTGCTCGTGCATAAACTCAGGAAAATTGAGGTGCGACTGGGCATTCACTAAAAAAATAGTTCGACTTACACACAATGCACAAACTTCTTGGATTGGGTTAAGTGGAATCGGGGATTATCCAGTATTTAGAAGACGGTCTAATTTTTGGATAGTTCATCTCTTACTGTGGATATCCATGACATTTCCAATCTGATAAATTCCACTTCTTTTTTGTTGAAGCATGGGTTGTTCTCTAGAAGTGGCAGACATATGATGTAGAAAATTCTCACTGAGTGTTTCAAAGAGCTGCCAGGCTTCATCCTCACTCTTTAGCATGAATGTTCCACCACATGATGCATCAACCATTTGTCGGTGTTTCTCCGATAGACCATATAAAAAACTGACAAAGTTGCTATTTAGGAGACAGCATGTGTATGGACATTTACGATGAGGTCCCTTAACCTTTTCCATATCTCATGAAAAAGTTCACCCTCCAATTGGAAAAAACTGGTGATAGCTTTTCTAATTTGATTTGTTTTTTCGATTGAAAAGTATTTTTTTAGAAATTCTCTCTGAAGCTGATCCCAAGTTGAAATGGTTATAGAGTCTAAGGAGTTTAACCAATGTTTGGCTTTGTCCTTAAGTGAGAAAGGGAACAGTTTCAACCTAAGGCATCATCTGAGAAGTTTTGGAATTTTTACTGTGGTATAAATTTAAGAAATTCATCCAAGTGTTTGTATGGGTCTTCGTTACTAAGTCCATAGAATGATGACAACATTTGAATAATGCTAGACTTAATCTCATATTGGGTAGCTTCTACTGGAGGTGTTGAATGCATGGAGAGTAAGTATACGAGGATGGAGTGAATATTCTCTCAATGAGCTGGAGGATTAGCCTCACCAGGTGCAGCCATGTTTCTGACTCGGATAGTCCTAAGAGTCTTTTCTAATTCTTCGTCTAATGGTTGCAAGTGGTTTTAGTGATCGTCGACCTAACATGCAACTTAAAAGATCTATGTAGGACTATCCTAGTCTGTTAGGATTTTTTTTTTTATTAAGAGGAGAAGAGAGGAGAGAAAAGAGTTCTAAAGAAGAGATCCTAAGAAGTCCTAAAACTAATAGAAGAATTAGTTGTGGTTAGATTTTAATTACAATCAAGTTAACACGCAGTGGACTTCTATCCTAAAGTTATCTAGTTCTAGACAGCTCCTAACTATAGTTAGCCTTCAAGCCCTCCAAGTCAGAGCTTGACCAACTAACTGGCCAGGTAAGTGTAAGATTGGTGGGAGTCCCCTCGTTGCTTTCCTTAGAACCAATTAAATTAGCCAGATAGCGAACGGAATCAATTAAAAATCACCTTCCTTTGAGCCCAGTCGTCCCGCAAACCACTTGCCTAGACACCAGCTAGCGACCAAGTCTAACCCGTTCAACTCTCAGGGTCACTTTCCTAATGAGCTCGAAATCCTTAGGGGTCAACGTTTAATTAATTTAGATTAAGGTCTAGGTTATGCAAATGCAAGGGAGTGATTGTGGGCCAAGGAAGGGTGATCAAATCTCCACCTTATCTGATTAATGGTTATTGCCCTTAAGATTAATTATGGATATGAGATGTAAAGAAACAAGGTGTCCAATCAAGTTAAAAATTTTTATATTTGAGGTTACGCTATTTTAGTTAAGTGTATGAAATATCAGTCGCTTTTTTTTTTAAATTCAACGTGCCAAGATCCTCGGCAACGGTGCCAAAATTTGGTGCGTAGTCGTTGATAGCACCAAAATAACTCTACTCACTACGTAGGTAGGATGAGTCGAGATCGTATCCTCAGGACCTTGGGCTAAGTTGAGATTATAAAATAAAAGAAAGAAGCATTATTTTGATTTAGAAAATAAATTATTTTAAAATTGATGTAATTAAAAAATAAAGAGTTCAGGAGTTTTGAATTAATTTTGCACTAGCAGAGTTGTATCTCTTTTTTAATTAAATAGTTTCGATTAATCTTAAAAAAAATATCTATCTTTTCTCGGCACGTCCCGTACCCGTAGATCATGGCGCATCTCCGAAAAGTATTAGGTAAATAACTCTTCTTTCCTCGACACGCCCCGTACCCATAGATCACGGTGCATCTCCAGAAAGTAAAAATTATTTCTAATATTAATCTAACAGGAAAGTATAAATAAAAGCATATGAAAGAGAGCAAATAAAGAACTCACGATGATTTAAATAAAAAGCATAATCTTTATTGTATATAAAGAAATACAAAAAAGTTTAGAACAATAAACCATCTCTGTGTCGTTACAAAATTTCTTCTCCACTCCCGAGACTGCTAGCCTAGCTGCTCATAAAGTAGTCCCTTTCTATCCCTCTATGCAAGGCTCTAGAAGAATTTCTGGGCTCTCCCTCCAATGGGAGTACAAAAGCCTTTTTATAGGTGTTAGGAGGGAGGAGTTTTACATGATTTTTCGATGTGGGACTAAAGAAAATACTAATGACTAAAAAATGGATGGATGAGATGAAAAGATCACAAGCGGATAAAGAAATTACAAATTTTTTCTCTTGAAGCATTTTCAAATATATATTTTCTTCCATCTGTTCGTCTATCCCACAAACCCCGTGCGCCCGCTTCGCGTCCACCCCGTGCCCGCGCTCGCGTCCGCCCCGCGCCCGCGTGAGCCTTCTGCGCGCTCATGCACGCGTTAACGCTTCCAAAAGAAATTTTTTTATTTCAAAAAGAAACTTTTGTTTCTTTACAATTACATCTATATCCTTTTGAATTTCTTGCATAGTATCTTCATTTTCTATAATACCGTATGCATCCTTCTTTTATTTTAATTTTATTTTAAGTTCAATTTTCTTCAAACTTGAGTCTTTTTTATCTATGAATCGGACTTTTTGTATCAGCGATCATCTTTTCTGTAAAACATAAAAAGAAGCATCAAATTCTTAATAAATAAAATAAATTAAATATGATTTTCTACTTTAAATGACTTAAATTAAGTGTTTATCATATAGTATCATATATCCATCTTTAATTTATCATTTCAGAACTCCTAAATACCAAGGCTTTAGTAAATGGGTTGATCAGGTTTTTCTTTCTGTCGATTTTTATAGATTGACGTCACCTTAACAGATTTTTCGAATAAGATGACAGCAATACAAAATACTTGATAAGCTAATGGGATTTCAGCTTCTTGGCATGAGCTGTGGCTCTGGTGCTGTACAATATAGTAGGACCATCATCGGAGGGTACCACTCCTAGCTTGTCATTTAATCCGTACAATCACATAATTTCTTTGTAAGCATCGAATGCTGCAATATATTCTGCCTTGCAATTTGAATTTGGCTATATTGCTCTGTTTGAAATTTTTTCAATAGATTGCTCCATTATTTGGAGTAAAGATGTGTTTTGACATGTTCTTACTATTATTATATCTAATTAAAAACTAAAATCATACTCTACAAGTTTTAAGTTAGATTCTTCATAACTGAATCATCAGTCCTTAGTATTTCTCAAATACTTAAGGATGACCTTCCAGTAATTCTCATCTGAATCTTGCAGGTATCCACTCATTATCCTAGTGAGTATATCATATTTGGTCTCGTACATAGTGTACATGATAGAATAAATTCTACTCATAAACACTTTATATACGTAGATAGAGATAATCTAAGCAGCCTCTTAGATCTATCTCTATAGATCTTCATCCCTAAGATGAGGGATGCTTTTTTCAAATTCTTTGTAGAGAACAATGATAATAGTGAAACCTTTATTCCTTGTAATATAAAGAATATCATTTCTGATTAAGAGAATTTTATTCACATACAAAATAAGAAATACACTCACAGAACTATTAATCTATTTATATTTGCAGGATTTTTCTTCGTTCTCAATGAAGCTATGTATTTTGATCACTTATCAAAATGCACGTTCAAACTCCGAAATATTTAGCATTGCCACAAGAGAAAATATCTCACTATGATCAATACCATAATATTGACAATATCCTTAGGCAACCCGATGGACTTTATAGGTCTCCACCTTCTTGTCTGTGCTCTCTGATCCTATTGAAGATCTACTTACACCCTATGGACTTTACCCTTTCGAGTGGATCAAGGAGTGTCCATACATCGTTGACCATTATGGACTTCATTTCGGACTCTATGGCTCTAAGCCATTAATCAGAATCGAACCTCTGTATGGCATCCATATAGGTGATCAAATCTTTATTGTTCTCATCGAGTTCAACAGGATCACATCCCAAAATTAGAAATCAAAATTTTTATCCAATGGATGCGGTACTCTATCGAATCTCTTTAATGGTGCCTCTACAACGGGTTTCGAATTTGATCTATTCAAATTCAGTTCTATGAGTTCACTAGAATATGTCAGTTTTTCTACCTGTCGAACTTCATAAGTTCTATATTAAAGGCATCAGTTTCTTCACCAAGATATTTCTTTCTAAAAAAAATATTGAACAACTTTTATTTTTTAGCATGGTAGAAGTTATATCCCTTAGATTCTTTGCGGTTGTCCTACAAAATAATACATATAGGATCGAGATTCAAGCTAATTGATCTGCAAATGCTTGATATAAAATAAACACTCCTAAATCTTAAGGTAAGAAAGTATCAGCTTATGCCTAGTTTATATCTCATATGGAGTATTTGTAACTGATTAATTCATAATCTAGCTCAAAACATAACAAGTAGTCTCAAGAGTATAACTCTAAAAAAAGATTGGCAGACTTGTAAATCCCATCATAGATCAAACTATGTCTAACAAAGTCGATTCCAATAAGAGAGAATCATATTCTCTTCTAGATATATCAAAAATCTCACTAAAAGGCATTCTCCTCTTTGGTTTGATCGAAGAGTTTCAATGCTCTTTTCAGTTTATTTTTTTATCTTATTATAAAATTATTTAAATATTTTAAATAATCTAAATTTATGATAAATATTTCATAGATCCAATACATCAGTATGTATCAGATTCAGAATATCATTGGCTCATTCATCTTTTCTAGCAAAAGATGACTTGATCATCTTACTAAGAAGATAGAATTGACAGATTGACAATGATTCATAATCATTGACTTTGAGAACTATCTCCTATTAATCCTATTTTTATTTATATGGCCGAGTCTAAATTGCCAAAGGTAGGCTTTCATGACATTATCTACTTTAAGGAGTTTATATGTTATGTACAATACACTAACAGGCTATGTAAATATCATTTATTAGTTATCCATCATGATTTTGATATTATTCATAATGATATCATAAAAATCATTAGATAATAATCACAATCACTAAAATGATATTATTAGAATTGAAAATAGGCTCGATAATTTCTAAAATCAGGATTGAAACATAACTTCTATTTTCAATGTTCAGGAATCTCTTATGATTTTCGAACTTTCTACAAATCTGAAGTCGTTGCAATAATTTGCATGGACTTTTGATATCCAATATCGTGGCAGTAGTATCATAGATAGAGAAATCACAAGACGTTATCATATAAGTACTTTGTTCAGCAACCCTTTGTTGATTTCTCTTCCTTAGCCTGTTCGAATCAAGAGACTCTATCAGATTTAGGTTAATCTTAGACTTTTTTGTCAGTTCGGACTTATCAGCCCAAGCACGACTCTCTTGCATTTTTTTTTCTTTTTTTTCTTAAAAAATTATTATCCCACTGAAGATACATCTTCAGAGGTGCAAAAGAACTCCTTCAACATTTGAAAGATTTTTTACCACTAAGCATCATTGAATTTACAATTAAATTCATGTTCTTTGCTGCTCTCAAAAATACCACATGGTGATACGATCATTTAGCCACTTCTAATAAGTACCTTTGATCACATCATATGTATTGGATGTGAAAATATTAGGTGCTGAATCCGTAATCATATACAGGATCCATTCATGCTTTAGAACTATTTACAACTTTTGATATCATCTATCAAAGTTGGATCTTACAAATAAGTCACTGTCAAACAGTGAATGGAGCAACAGATATCTAGCCATAACTGAAAGAAAAACACAAGACCCCAATGTTTATGAATTGATTAAGTCTAAAGATTTGAACTTTAGTCTAAAGATTCTTTCACTATTTTATACGAATTGATAGTCTCTACCTCCAATTCGAAGAATTACTTTAATCTCTCAGTAGGTACTAGAATCTATACAGACTGCATACAGGCCTGAGGATGGCTTGATCAACCCATATGCACCTATGGGTAGGTTCTTAACCAATTATTTCTCTAAATAATTTTTAGTAGTTAATTTAGCCTCAGATTTCATTTCAGTAAACAATGGGCCTCCACTGAAAGTTTCGATTAGGTCAAATCATTAACATGAACCTACTCAATGATTCTAACTAATGAATGATTAGGCCCAAGGATGGCTCGATCAACCCAACCATCATCAGATAGTATAATAAAGTCATTATATGATGAATGATAATTCCATCATTCAGAGAGAACACTAGATAGATGGTACCTGCAATGTCAATCAGAAATAATAAATCCATTACCATTTATCTTAATGGAAGGCTATAATCCAATTATCCCCATAACTAACTCATTTTATGGACCTAATAATTTAGAGAATTTAATTAATTTAGAGAAGAGAGAAGAAGAGATCAATCAGTAGACCACAATCCTTTCATTGACTTCATCAAGTCACTTAATCGGATTAGGATCATGCTGATCAAACTGATACCTAAATCAGTCACACTGATCAACCTTAATAGCATGGGTCAACTCGAAGTATTTAACGATCTAATCAAGATATAATCCATCAAATTGGTCAAATAAGTGAGATCGGTGGGAGGGTCTGCTAAGCTTGTCTTAGACACTATCAAAATGGCCAGGTAAGTTACTTCCAATTAAAAATCACTGATCGAAATGCCAAACTTACCTTGGACACCAATTGATTAATTAGTTTTGATTTGACCGGCTTAATGATTCAGATTCAACTAGTAAGCCACAATCAAGATCCATTTGTCTAATCAAAGATATGGATTTGACCATCTACAATTATTGTATTGATTCTAGAAAAATTTTGATTTAATCTAATTTAATATTTGGTTAGATTTAATTAGTTTCTCTACATGATCTATTAATTTTTTTATTCTAATCTTAAGTCTAACCCAATTAAGAGGATCTGATTTGAGCTAACCATGCCCCCATGTTTTATACAATATCATTAGATCTTAAATCATAATTCTAGATCTAATCGATGCTTCACTTAATTCTCAATTAAGTTCCACATCAACATGGGTTTAGGTTTAGGTTTGAAACAATTTCAATTTTTTATTTTGTAAACAATTTACAACAAATATTATGCAAAAATTTTTTATTCTGAAACTGAATCGACTCAATCAATATTGAGTCGGCTACACAAGGGGATTGGATCAACTCAGTTCAAAACTGGATCGACTCAGTAATTGTGCGAGCACATTTCAGATCTAGAAAATCTTGTATAATACTAAAATAAAATCAATCATAAATACCTTTTAGATCATATTTAAAATTTTTTATGATTCAAAATTTTATTTTTTTATGATTAAAATAATTTTAATCATATAGATTAGATATTTTATTTTTCATACAACTTTGTATCATATACAACAAACCAAAGATTTCAAGATCTAAAATTTTGTAGAAAAATAAGTTCTTCCTTTCGCATTCTTCTTCATGGGATCTGATCATATGGCACTCCTACACACCATAAGAGCACCCCATCAAATGAGAAGAGAGGGCCTTTAAATCCTTCTTGTTCCTATGATTGGACGGCCTAGTGATCAATCCAATCCAAGTACTTGCTAATCGGATCATCTAATCTAATCACATATCATATATGTTTGAATTTAGATCTAATCTAAATTTTATTAGATCTGATCACAATTTTAGATCACATCTAAATCAAATCATAAACATCATATGTAATACATAAAATTAGATTTTATCATCGATCAACACAAACTAGGACAACCTTTTTACTGTAAGGGGTAAACCCTACAGCATGACAACCTTGTAACAGTTTATGCAATCTACCATTAATTAAATTTAGATCTAAGATATCATATATTAGATCTAAATAAAATTAAATTTTAGATTTAATATGCACATATAATATATCATAACGAACCTGAGCTCTGATACCACTGTTGGAAAACGTATGTGATTTCATATATGTATTTCAAAATTTTTTCAAATAAATTACAGTGGAAAGCAAATAGGTTAATCATATTAATCTAATATACCTATGATCTAATCATCAAATCAACCTATTATAAGATCTATGACATGATATATTGCATATAAAATTTAAAAAATACTGAAGATAAAATCTACATGTATGGATGTAAGTGATAGATCATATCTAGACCTATCTGAGTTTCAAACTCGATACTTGAGTGCAGATCGACGATAGTCACTACTGAGAGATATGGTGAAGATGATCTTTGCTGGTTTCTCATAGCCACACATACATCTGATCTCTAGAAAGTCCACTCGAAACTCTGATCTAATCGGTCTTCTCGAAAGTACTAGCTCGCGTGAAGATCTTCTTCTTGACTAATCTGAATTTTTTTTTTAAATCTCTAAAATCTTTTCAGAGGTTAGAGATAGACTTTTAGAGGAGATGAAGAGGTGAAAGAAAGATGGAGAAGAAACTATTTTCTCTCTTATTTTTCTTTCTTTCAAACCTTGAGGAACAAACCCTGAAAAAATAGATTTTGCGCACACTCCAAGAGAAAGGACTCTCCTTCTCTTTTCACGCCATGAACCCATGCCCAAGGACTTCTCACTATCAAAGTCCTTTTCTCTGATCTCTTACATGCACAAAAGAGTGAAACAAACCCCCTTTTATAGGCATATAATAAGTTGGGTGAAGAGTCCAAGAGATCTTAGACTCTTCCAAGAGATGTTGCACTCTCTACCAATTTCATGCCAAAACATGCCCAAACAATATGGGACGCCCCTTCCCATATTTTTTTATAATAAATCAATTCTCCAACTAATTTCTCACAAAAAATATCCTCTAAATGTCGTACACATAAGAAGAAAAAAAATAAGTTGATGGCAAGGTTTTATGGATAATATCAAACATTATCTATATGGTATCTAATTCAAATCAGATTTGAACATACCAAATAAAATTTGATTTCAGCCAAATTTGGACATCAGATAGAGAGGGAGAAGACCTCTTTGGCATAAAAAAATCTCATACAGAAACCTCTTGAGCATGGAGAAAGTTGGTGTCAAAGTAGGAGCCACATGGGGAGGAAGAGTCCAATCCTATATGGACTCTAGGTTTTCTTATTTGAATCCAAACCAAATCATATCTGGTTTAGCCCAAATAGAATATATAAAATCTAATCTAGTTAGACTCATAAATTTTTAATTAAATCTCAATAAAATTAAAAATTGATTGAACCAAAATTCTGATCAAATCAGAGGTATTTCTCCCTTAGCGATTAAGTCATCTCATAACCTAATCGGGTCAAACCTAATTGAATCTAATTCAATTAGATTTTATTTAATCATTTTTACTCAATCAAATTGAGCTAATCAGTATTGTAATTACTAATTAATCTTTCATTAATTTACTAACACTTGATGAATAAATTTATTGCAACTTTTACACAAGATTAATCATCAATCGAATTGACGATTAAGCCCTTGAACGATTCTCAATCATTGATCAGCCACATGATCAGTCAGAAATTTTTTTTGAGTGTGACCCCATAGGTTCAAACCTAAGTCGGTAGTATAGGAATAAATTTTTAAACCAATCGATGTAACCATCTAGCAATGATAACCTAACGTCTGGATAGGTCGAATGATGGCGAAGCAACATTCAAGAATCTATTAGCGTATGGTTACCATATAATTCATCCCTTTGACCCTAATGCTCGAGGATGACCTAAGATTTAACTATCAATCCTAGATAAGTCATCCATATTATATTTCAATCTTTCAAATCCATCACATGGATTATCCGGATCCAGATTTTGCTAAATTAAAATATATTGATACATTAACTCCTACTAATTTGGAGGGATCAATCTCATCTTGACTCACGCACCGACTTGACAAGTACTTGACTATACCCAAAAACCTTCTATTACTAAATTAGAAACTTAGTTAGTCCGATACCAAAGTACAGTGAGTTGCCTGTAAGTCACCGTGATGATCTCAGGTCGGAGGGACACTTATACCCATACCCTTCGTGAGCTACTTTTGACAGCAGAGAACTCCGCAGTTGGTCATGTTCAGTCATGATGTACTCTTATATCTCACCTGTATGTCATACCAGTGTCTCCACACCATTTGGTTACGAAGACAACCAACGCATATGGCACACAATGACCTACACTTGATATCGCTATCATCCTAGTAATAGTGTATCATTTGGTCGTGAACTAGTTTAAAGACTATGCGATAAATCTTTCTTTATCGATCAAAGTAGTCCTAGGACTTCATCATAATATAGGAGTTCGTTAGAAGATATAATCTTGTAATGAAAAAGGCTAAATAACTTTTATTATTTATCAATTTATATATATTTACAATTAGCATAATCGTCAAATGATTGGCTTTAGGATATATTTTTCAACAATCAGAATGACACTCGAACATCAAACATCGATCCAGGAAAGATCCCCACGCCAGTGTCATCTTTGATCGAAGGATCCCTCATCAATCATCACCTCTAACTACGAGCTGTATTCTCTTCAACTATTGCTAGTTACCACATTGAAAAAATTGACCCCCATGGGATCCCATCAAGTCACGTCACTCCACGTCTAACCATGCCACTCCAACGGCTAGCTATGCATCAGGTGAGGATACGTCAAATCACTTTTCTTTGAGAGCAGCTGACTGTGTACCAAATAAGGTGATGTTCGCCACCAAAATTCAGACCGAACATCATGAAATAGTACAGTCAGAAAGGTCGGAATGGTCTCCCATCACTTTCCCCCAATGTCTCTTGCCTCTCTATAAATAAAGATAAAAAAGGGATCCTTCAGGTATGCACACTCGCGCCCTGTCACCCTCTTGCACCCTTCATCTATTCTAGCTTCCTGACTTGGCCGTTGGAGGATCTTCGCCGGAGCCTACTCTGGCCAAGACTTATTTTGCATGTCTCGCCGCATCTACAATTCCCAGTCGACTCCAGCCACTCCGATCGAAGCCAGAAATCTGCAACAATAGTTGTTAGTATATGAATTATTAAATAGTAGAAAGATAACTTACTTAGGGTTATTTTTAAAATTGAAAAAATGAAAAAACTAAAACATTTTTATATAGTCTAAGGATGAGAATATCCACATACACAAAAATGACAAATGGAGGTTATATATTAGCGGTGGCAAGTGGTCATATATTGGTTGAGTCAATCAATACTCATACCTATCCTGCTAGAAAAAAAATATATGTATATCTGCCTAGTACCCATCAAGTCTTGGATCAGATCGGATATATCTGAATTAGTCTCTTTCTCCATTTCCTATCTCCACCACCACCCCACCACCATCCGTTGTTCCATCCCCAAACCCACAAAATATCATACCTCCACCAAGATTAAGCTCTCAAAAGCTCAAGGGACCAACTCACACCGCCACAACTCGCATAAAATCCCATATGCTCCAGAAAAAAACCCCAATCGGAATCTAAAATCTCCTCTGATCTCCCTCAGGTGCTTTCCTTCCCCATAGATCTCTGAAAAAGAGAATGAAATTAAAAGAAAAAAAGAAAAAAAAAAGAAGATCAATTTATATGGGAAAAGACCTTATTCGGGCTAGGGAGGAGTGGGGACCCGTCGGCCACTGGGCTACTGCAGTGCTGCTCAAATGTTGGGGTGGTTGGGTCACAAGGTGGGGGTGAGGGAGAATTTGATGCAAGTGAGGGAGAGAGAGAGAGATTTAAATTTATTTAAACAATAGATGTTATCGGGCAAGTTTAGGACGAGATATACCATTATCTGTATCCAATCCGAACTCACTTCAGATATTATTTCTAAAATATATATATCCATCCCACCTCTTAATCGGATCGAATAAAATTCATTCTATTTGGATCGGATCTGGTCCATCGGGTCGGAAAAAATTGCTACTCCTATTATATCTTGCAAAGAAACCTAAATAAAGAATGCTATATTCCAATTGCATATATGATCTATTGTAGTGGAATCCTAATTAGAGATGCATATGTATTGAGGCATATAAATTTGGTGACATCATAAGTTGGACACCGATTTGCTGCCGACGGACGAGATGAAAATGACATATGCGGAGGAATGAAGCAATTATTGATGGGGAACATTTAACAAATGTTTTCGGATTTTGTTTTCGATGAACTGCGATGCAATTGATATGAATGAGCTAGGTGGGTCAAGCGCTCATTGGACAAAGCTGATGGTTAATTAAAGTATTAGTGCATTATGCATCAAGATGCATGATTAGAAAGCTAGTGTTGCAAATGGTTGGATAAACATTAGGCCCACCGTGTGCTTGATTATGTTGGGAACCACCAGCCATTCCCTTGACATCATTTGATGTAAGAGCTGTGTGATCCCCAAGATACAATACAAAAATTTAAGGATGCAAGTTGTAGATGATTGGATGAAACATTCTTAACATAATTTGAAGCCGGAAAAAGGAAGATCTTATCCCATTTCTATTCCATTTATAGTGGCGACGTCAACAGAAGGATCAATTGGTCTTCTATCTTTATGAGCCTGATGGCAACGAGGCATCAACCATTGGCCATATAACCCCACGCGCGATTCACAAAGTCCAAGATGGCGATAATCTGGGACCTCAGTGGGATAAACAATGGACAGGAAGTTCTCTGAGAGCGATGGCCTCCCTTGCAAGGATGAGCCTTCGCTTTTGTTTAACCCTTCAGTGGTAGACACGCCATCTTCCCACCTTCTTAAAAAAATCGGTTTTATGGCGAACTGAATCCTCTGACTGCAGACTGCAATACCATCGTGGATAGCTATCACGTCATTCATATCTGAAAGATGGACAAAGGTCGCACCACCGAGGATCTGAACACCCATGAAGCGTTGTTATTTAATCATAACAGCGCACTTATCCCGCACTCTGGACACTCGGAGTTGGACGATCCATAGAGCATAGCTCTAATTTATTACTCGTAGTAGAGATGTGCTTTATGTGCTTGAATGTTATGGTTTCTTGGCTAAAAGCTGGCTATAAAAATGGATGCATCCTTGTGGATACACACGAAGAAAAAGGGAGAGAGAGGACTGGGCCATTCTACAGCTACAGCTGCATGCAACTTAAGCTATATTTTAAACGGAGATACAAGCATGCCCCACAAGTTGTAAAAAGAGATTTTTTTGTTAAAAAAACACAATCAGATGACTGCCATTTCATGAGAGAGTAAAATGATTAAAAAAAAATTTGACATAAATTGTTAGATTTTGATTTTTAATGTGGTCTAATTATTTCTTAGTCAAATTTAACTCATTAGATTAACCACATTCCTAAAACAATTACTGTAAATCTAATTAATTAAAAAATTCTATTCATAATCAAATCTAAACTGGAAGTCAACTTTGAATAGAATTAATCTTTTGATGGGACAAGACAAGTGCATATATAAATATAGAGGTGCCTTGGTCCCATTCTCTAACTCTTAAAAAGATGTAAACGATTCTCATCGATCATCCACGTTGAAGAGAGAGAAGATCAGATGCCGCACAGAAGAAGACCAAAGATCCTGTGGGCTATGAGATCATCATATTGGATATACGATGATGCAATGTATGGTTTATTTATTATTTGATTTTTGCATGAATATAGGAGCATGATCCACGTCTAACAAAAATTAAAATTATCTAACATATGGTGTTGAGCCTTGGTTTCATACTTTTTTGGCTTATTTTCAGGATATTAAAATCATATTTTTGTATTTTTGAATTAAATCAAGCTTAAAAAATTAAATGAAGATTTTATTAATTTTTTGAAATAAAGAAATAAATAAGGGGTTTGGATTGGCTGCGTAGGCTGACCCACACCATCCGGTGAATAGGGCAGCAGCCATGGCTTCTGCCATGTCAGTGGTGGTTCGCTGCGACGACAGGAGGGAGGCTTTAGCTTCTCAGTGGCGGCGGCGACAACGACGAGATCCACCACCGCACGCAGTGTCTCCATGCGGCTACGGGAACCACAGCTTCTACCATGGTGGTGGTGTTGGGAATAGTGTCCCAAAGCCAATCGTCAGCCTGTTGACAGTTGTACTCCTTTTGTATTAGTACATGAATTATAAATAAATAAAAGTTATTTTGGTATTTTTTCATCACAAATGTTTCATCTTCTAATGAACTCATGTGTTGTGGTGAAGTCCTTAGGACTATTTAGACTCGACAAAGGAGGATTTGTCGCTTAGTCCTTAAACATGTTCGCGACCAAATGATATGTTGTTACTAAGGACGACAACGTTTATCGAGCATAGGTCGTTGTGTGCCATATGGGTTGGTTGTCCTCATAACCAAAGAGTGTGGAGACACTCCTATGGCATACAGGTGAGATGTAATGGTACATCTGCACTGAACGTGACCAACTCCAGAGCTATTTCTGCAGTCAAGATTTGCTCCGATGGGATATGGGTATAAATGTCCCTCCGACCTGAGACCGCCACGGTGACTTGCAAGCAACTCACTGCACTTAGGCACTGGACTACCTGAATTTCTAATTCAATGACGGAAGGCTGCTGGGTGTAGTCAAGTACTTGACTTGTCGGTGCGTGTGTCAAGATGGGATTGACCACTCCAGTTTAGGAGCTGTGTACAGTCGTGTTTCAATTTAGCAAAATCTTGGCTAGGGTAGTCCTAGTGAGGAGTCACAGGACTAATTGAGTTGAGCACGATTCGGATGATATCATCAGGGTTGACAGTTTAACCCTGAGTCGTCCTAAACACAGGGGTCAAAAAGGATGAATTATACGATAACCATATTCACGTAGGTTCTGAATGTTGCGATTGTGATTATTCGATCTATCCGATCGTCGGGTACTATTGCTAGATGGTCACTTCGATTAGTACAGAAATTGGTTCCTGTGCTACCAGCTTAGGTTTGAACCTGCGGGATCACACACATTAGTGGTTCCTTTCTGATCAGATGGCTGATTATGAGTCTTATGTGTCTGGGACTCTATGATTGAGAATTAAAATTTTCTGATCATGAGTTCCACACATTTTGAGTACTGGGGTCAAAATTTTGAATTTTAAATTTTAAATTTAAAATTTGAACTCTTTGATCAGGGTTTCATATCGATGGTCTCTGATGCCTGATTGCCCATCGAATTTGGACTCAATATTTATGAGAGCTTTAATTAGTGATTTGATCGCTAATTAACTCAATTTGATTGAGTAATTATTTTTGGATCAAGTCCAATTGAATTGGATTCAGTTTGGATTGACCCGATTAGGTTAAATGTTGACCTAATCGCTAAGGTGGTTTAGTCCCTGATTTGATCAGGGGTTAGGTTTAGTTATTTCCTGATTTGATTAAAATTTTATTGAGCTTAATTAAGCCTAATTAAGTTGGATTTAATTTATTCTAATTGTGCTTAACCTATTTAGATTATGTTGGCTCAATTAGGTTCAAACCACCTTGACTTTTCTCCCTGCGCCACCTCACTTCTTCTGTGCATATTTAAATTCATGAGAAGCAACTTCTCGTGAATTTTCTCCACGCAGAAGCCATCCCATGCCCACCCTTGTGCACCAAATATTTGGATAAAAATAAGTTGGTTGGCCATTCAAATTCAAAAGAAAGTTTGAATTTGAATGAGCAACCAACTAATCCATGCGCCATGGTCTTATCTTGTGCGCCCCATATTTTACACGAGAAAATGTTTCTCGTGTAAACTCTCCATGCACAAATCAACTCACGCCCCTTCTCTTCTCATGCACAAGTGGATAGGGATGAGTTGGTTTTGCATTTGAATTCAAATTTGATTTGAATTCAAATGTGCAACCACTTATCTTTATCCTCTCACGCGGATAAGACACGTTCGACGTTGTTTTAAAAAGAGGAGAAAGGTCGGATGTGCGTAGAAATTTTAGGAGAGAAACTTTGGGGTGTGAGAAAAGTTTTTGCACAAGGTGAAGGTCCAAAACCTTCCGAGAGAAAAAGAAAGAAAAGAAAGAAAATTGAGTGTAGGGTTTCTAGTGTGTACCCTAGGATTTCTACCTAGGGTTTGGGAAGTGAGATTGGTGTGCCACGAGTGTCGTGAGTCTACCAAATTTCAGAGAGAGATCCATCAGCCTCTCAAGCAACCGTGCAAATGATCTGGAGCATCCGAGGAGTCGGCACACATTGATCGAAGGAGTTCGATCAACATCTGCCATCAAAAGGGTGAAATCACGAACTAGCATTCGTGAGGAGCTGATCAGACGGGAGCTTCGTGTGGATGATCCGCAGAGGTCAGACATTTGTGTGGCTGCGACGTGATGATCAGAGCCCCCCGACGGTGATCAGATTGCGGTAATCGACTATCCGCAAAAGGTGATGTGTTCTGAACACAGTACTGTAAAAGGTTTACTGATTCAAATTTGAATTTCAAATTTAAATGCATGCTATTGTATCATATTTAGATCCTAGTGTAGGATTAATTAGTATTAATTAATGAGATTAATTAATAATTTTGTTGAAAAATAATAATTTTGAAAAAGATTTAAAATTATCATTTTGCCCCTGCACTAAATTTTCGCTACAAATGGTATCAGAGCCAGGTTCTAGAATATGATATACATATGCATGCGTAGATTAAGGTGTAATCTATAAGTTTAAATTTGAAATTCAAAATTCAAAATTCAAAATTCAAAATAATTTAAAATTTAAAATTTGAAATTTAAAATTTGTTAGAAGTTTCAAATTTGAAATTCAAAATTTGAAATTTGAAATTTGGTTGAAATCTCAAATTTAAAATTTGAAATTTGAAATTCAAAATTTAAAATTTAAAATTCAAAGATTAAAAATTCAAAATTTAAAATTTGTTGAAATCTCAAATTTGAAATTTAAAATTTAAAATTTGAAATTTGAAATTTAAAATTTAAATTTTGAAATTGGTATATTTAGATTTACCTGATCCAAGTAGCAAGTAATCTAATTGGGTTGGTTGCCATGGCCGTTCGGTCATAGGAGAAAAGTAGGGTTTAAAGGCTCTCTCTTCCCATTCGATGGGGTCTCCTATGGCGGTAGGGGTGCCGATGCAATTATATCCCATGCCGATGAAGCAGCGAAATGACTTAATTAAGAAATTTATCATGAATGTGTTAGATTAGATCTAAAAAAAATAAAAAAAAATTATGATTTATTTTGAGTTATTTTCTGTTATGAAGTGAGCAATGAGATTGCTGTTTATGAAATGTGCTGATCCGTTTGTGAAATGAGTAAACACATTTGGTGAACAGAAAATAAAATCTTTCAAAATTTGAAAATTTATTTTCGAAATGCCAAACCCTGACCCATCAGCCCAAGTACTTAATTAAAAGAATTAAGTGTTGTCTAGTAGGTCTAGAATTGTGAATTAAGACCTAAGACAATTGCATAAACTTGTAGGTCAATGGGTTAGATGAATTAGGTCCATAATTGGGTTAGACCTAAGGTTAGCTTAAAAAATAGACTAAATGGAGTAATTGATCAAATCTAATCAAAAGTTGAATTAGATTAGGTTAAGGATACTCTAGACTCAACTTCAATAGTTGTAGTTGAATGGGTCCATGTCTTTAACCAGACCAAGATGGACTTAATTCATGGCTACGCGATGGGACCCTATTTACTAAGTTGATCAAAATTAAAACTAATGAACCGGTTGGTGTCTAAGGTAAGTTCGGCAGTTTTGACCAGTGGTTCTTAAGCGGGAGCTACTCGCATTGATTCGATCATTGACGAGTTAATGGCAAATCCCCACCACTGATCTCACTTACCTAGCCAATCTGGTAAGTTAGATTTTGATTAGATCACTTGGTGATTAGAGCTCACCCATGTCATTAGGTAAATCAGTGTGACTGATTTAGGTGCTCCTAATCGCAACTTTAATTAAATCTTTTTTTAATCTGACTTGGTGAAGTCAGTGGGAGGATTGAAATTGGCTGGATGATTTCTTCTCTACTATTCTTTAATAAAATTCTCAAAATTATTAGGTCCCTAAAATGATTAAGTTATAATGATAACTAAGTCATAGCCTCCCATTAAGTGAGTGATAATGAGTCCATTAGTTCAATGATCATTGGAGGCCCAAAGGCCTGGTGCTCATTGGCTAATGGAATTATTATTCATAATATGATAATTTGATTGAGTCTTTCTGATGGTGGTTAGGTTGGCCGGCCAAAGTCGGGCCTGATCATTTATTGATCCGATTCACTAAATTAAGTCATGTTAATGGTTGGACCTAACCAGATCTTTTCAGTGGAGGCCAAAGCCTACTGATTAGGTTCTGGGGCAAAATCAATTACTTGTTTAGAGAAACAACTGGTTAAGAACCTACCCATAGATGCACATGGGTTGACCAACCAAAGTTGGGCTCGTGTGTAGTCTGTGTGGATTCTAGTACCCATTAAGGAATTAAAGTAATTCTTCGAATTGGAGGATGAGGCTACCAGTTCGTAAAAATATTGGAAAAAACTTTAGACTAAAGTCCAAGTCTTTAGTATTAATTTATGTACTAATAGAGGTCTCGTTTTCTTTTATGCAGCTATGGCCACTACCCTGTCGCTCCGGTCATTATTAGATAATGACAAGCTCATGGGATCCAATTTCGATAGCTGGTATCGAAAATTGAAAATCGTCCTTGAGCATGAGCGGATCCTTTATGTAGTAACGGATCCAGCACTTGAGGAGCCAGCTCCGAACGCTAGTAAGGCGATCAGAGACACTTACTTGAAGTGGCTCAATGACCGCACCACCGTTCGATGATTATGCTGGCAGCAATGAATGACGAGTTCAGCCGAAGGTTTGAGAACGCCCAGCCACAGGAGATGCTTCAAATGTTGAACGACTCCTTTGGCACGCCTGACGACGTTGAAAGGCACAAAATTAGTTGTGCCATTTTCAATGCTCGAATGAGGGATGGGGCCTCAGTCATTGATCATGTACTGTACATGATCGAGATGATTGAGCGCCTAAGCAAATTGAGCTTTCCTCTGCATGAGCAGCTCGATAAGGATGCGATCCTTAATTCCTTGCCCAAGTCCTTCCTCCTATTCCTTACTCATTTTTGAATGACAAAGTCTGCAGTAAACTATCACGGATTGTTGGGGTTGCTGCAGAACTTTGAGAAGGATCACCAACTCCATAAGGAGTCGGTGAATGTAGTGGGAGGGTCTTCTTCTCATCGTCAACCCTTTGGGAAGGAGAAGAAGAACAAGAAGAAGAAAAATAAGAATGTGCAATCTCATGCTGGGACAGTAGCACAGGGTCAGACCAAGAAGCGCAAGCACGACCAGAGCCAGGCGGAGTGCTTCTTTTGCAAGAAGCAGGGGCATTGGAAGAGGAACTGTCCTCAATACATTGCCTCCCTGGACCCGAACAGGCCAAAGAAGAAGCAAGGTAATTATATGATAACTCCTTGCAACTTTTCGATTTGTGATACTACTGCCTGGGTATTAGATACCGGAAGCCCTTATCATATTTGTAATTCGATGTAGGGTCTGCAGGTCAGTAGGAGATTTGATGAAGGCGAGATGTTCCTGAACGTTGGAGATGGAAGCAAAGTTCCAGTTCTAGCTTTAGGAATCATGAGTCTTGTAATCAATTCTCATAATGTAATTCTGAGTGAATGTCACTATTGTCCAAGTTTTTTATTAAATATTATTTCTGTAGGCCTTTTGGCCATGTACGGTTATAATTTTTTAATAAAAGAAAATATTTATAATATCATTTTGAATGGTGTTACAATATTTATTGGATAATTAAATAATAGAATTTACTTACTATCACAGCCTGTTAATGTGGTTCAAAACTTCGGTAAACGCTCTAGAATAGATAATGTGTCAGAAGTCTACCTTTGGCACTGTAGGCTAGGTCATATCAATAAGAACAGGATAAACAGGTTGGCTCAAGAAGGAATTCTTGAAGTTAGTGATTGTGAATCACTTCCAACCTGTGAGTCCTGTCTTCTTGGGAAGATGATCAAGTCACCTTTTACTGAAAAAGGTGAGCGAGCCAGTGAACTCTTAGGTCTGGTACATTTTGATGTATGTTGACCCATGAGCTCAAGTGCAAGAGGTGAATTTTTCTACTTCATAACCTTCACAGACGACCTATCTAGGTATGGGTATGTCTATTTAATGAAGCATAAGTCGGAATCATTTGAAATGTTCAAACTATTTCGAAATGAGGTAGAAAAATAAACTAAGAAGTGTATTAAAACTCTTCGATCTGATCGAGGAGGTGAATACCTTTCCAATGAGTTTCTGACGTATCTAGAGGAGAATGGGATTCTCTCTCAGTGGACTCCTCCTGGAATACCACAGCATAATGGTGTGTCTGAAAGGAGGAATCGGACCCTGTTAGACATGGTTCGATCCATGATGGGGTTTGCTGGTCTGTCGATCTCCCTCTGAGAATATGCACTCGAATCGTCTTGTTACCTTCTAAATAGAGTTCTGAGTAAGTCTGTAGCCAAAACGCCATATGAGATATGGATAGGACGTAAGCCAGTACTCTCGCACCTTAGGGTTTGGGGGTGTCCGGCTTATGTTAAACGTTTAATTACAGACAAGCTTGGACCTAGGTCTGACAAGTGTAATTTTATTGGGTACCCAAAAGAGACCAAAGGATATTATTTCTACCTTGCTGATGAGCAAAAGGTGTTTGTCAGCCTTAAGGCAATTTTTTTAGAAAAGGAGTTCCTTAGTGAAAAAACTGTTGCCTCTAAGGTCGAACTTGACGAAGTTCGACAGGTGAAAAAACTGACACATGTTACTGAACCTGAACCGGATTTGATTAGATCAGATCCGGAGCTCATTGATTATACACCCTTAAGGCGGTCTGGTAGAGCACCACATCAACCGGACAGATACTATGGTTTCTTGGTTCGGGATGGTGATCCTGTCGAACTTGATGAAAACGATGAGGATCCGATCACCTACATGGATGCAATGCAGAGACCTGACTCTGAGAAATGGCTAGAGGCCATGAAATCTGAAATGGAGTCCATGAAGTTCAACGATGTGTGGACATTGGTTGACCCACCCGAAGGAGTAAAACCCATAAGGTGTAAGTGGGTCTTCAAAAGGAAGAGGGGCGTAGACGGAAAGGTGGAGACCTATAAAGCCCGTCTGGTTGCCAAGGGATATCGTCAACGTTATGGTATAGACTATGATGAGACGTTTTCTCCTGTGGCAATGCTCAAATCCATTCAGATTATGCTTGCGATAGCTGCCCATCTGGACTATGAAATCTGGCAGATGGATGTGAAGACAGCTTTCCTAAACGGAGAGCTGGATGAAGAGATGTATATGATACAACCTGAAGGGTTCACATCCACAGATGAGTCTAAGGTGTGCAAGCTACAGAGGTCCATTTATGGACTTAAGCAGGCATCTCGGAGTTGGAACATACGTTTTGATAGGACGATCAAAACGTATAGCTTCGTTAAGAATGGAGAAGAGTCCTGCATTTATAAGTGGGCTAATGGTCCAGTAGTAGTATTTCTTGTATTGTATGTGGATGACATTCTCTTAATCAGAAATGATGTCCCTGCATTACAGGGAATAAAGATTTGGCTATCGTCACAGTTCTCCATGAAGGATCTAGGAGAAGCTTCCTACATCCTAGGGATGAGGATCTATAGGGATAGATCCAAAAAGTTGCTTGGCTTATCCCAGTCCACGTACATTGATACTATGCTGAAAAAGTTTAGCATGAAAAATTTCAAGAAAGGCTATCTACCGATAGGCCATGGAAATTCTCTCTCGAAGAGGGATTGTCCGACAATACCTCAAGAGAGAGAGCGTATGGGTAGGATTCCATATGCTTCGACAGTGGGATCTATCATGTACGTCATGACATGTACACGATCAGATGTGGCATACTCACTAGGGGTAGTGAGTAGATACCAATCTGATCCAAGAGAGAATCACTGGAAGGTTGTTAAAACCATCCTGAAGTATTTAAGAAATACTAAGGACCAGTGGCTTATATATGGTGAATCGGACTTGAGACTTATAGGGTTTACAGACTCTAGTTTCCAGTCTGATCGCAATGATAGCAAGAGTGTGTCAGGATTTATTTTTACCCTTAATGATGGGGCTGTCTGCTGGAAGAGTTCCAAGCAGCACACTGTGGCTGATTCAGTATGCGAGGCGGAGTATATTGCTGCATCAGATGCTGCCAAAGAAGCGGTGTGGCTGAGAAAATTCATCACCGAGCTCGGAGTAGCACCCTCCCTTGTTGGTCCAGTTCTGCTCTATAGCGACAACTCTGGAGCCATTGCTCAGGCGAAGGAACCAAAGGCACACCAGCGGACGAAGCATATTCTGCGCCGCTACCATCTCATCCGGGAGATCGTGGATCGAGGTGACGTCGACCTTCAGAAGATCGACAGGAAGGAGAACCTGGCCGACCCATTCACTAAAGCCATTGCGGTGAACGAGTTCAACGACTACAAGTCGAAGATGGGTATTAGATACTGCATCGATAGGCTTTAGGCCAAGTGGGAGATTGTTGGGAATAGTGTCCCAAAGCCAATCGTCAGCCTGTTGACGGTTGTGCTCCTTTTGTATTAGTACATGAATTATAAATAAATAAAAGTTATTTTGGTATTTTTTCATCACAAATGTTTCATCTTCTAATGAACTCCTGTGTTGTGGTGAAGTCCTTAGGACTATTTAGACTCGACAAAGGAGGATTTGTCGCTTAGTCCTTAAACATGTTCGCGACCAAATGATACGTTGTTACCAAAGACGACAACATTTATCGAGCATAGGTCGTTGTGTGCCATATGGGTTGGTTGTCCTCATAACCAAAGAGTGTGGAGACACTCCTATGGCATACAGGTGAGATGTAATAGTACATCTGCACTGAACGTGACCAACTCCGGAGCTATTTCTGCTGTCAAGATTTACTCCGATGGGATATGGGTATAAATGTCCCTTCGATCTGAGACTGCTATGGTGACTTGCAAGCAACTCACTGTACTTAGGCACTGGACTACCTGAATTTCTAATTCAATGACGGAAGGTTGCTGGGTGTAGTCAAGTACTTGACTTGTCGGTGCGTGTGTCAAGATGAGATTGACCACTCCAGTTTAGGAGCTGTGTACAGTCGTGTTTCAATTTAACAAAATCTTGGCCAGGGTAGTTCTAGTGAGGAGTCACAGGACTAATTGAGTTGAGCACGATTCAGATGATATCATCAGGGTTGACAGTTTAACCCTGAGTCGTCCTAAACACAGGGGTCAAAAGGGATGAATTATACGGTAACCATATTCATGTAGGTTCTGAATGTTGCGATTGTGATTATTCGATCTATCCGATCGTCGGATACCATTGCTAGATGGTCACTTCGATTAGTACAGGAATTGGTTCCTGTGCTACCGGCTTAGGTTCGAACCTGCGGGGTCACACACATTAGTGGTTCCTTTCTGATCAGATGGTTGATTATGAGTCTTATGTGTCTGAAACTCTATGATTGAGAATTAGGATTCTCTGATCATGAGTTCCACACATTTTGGATATCGGGGTCAAAATTTTGAATTTTAAATTTTGAATTTGAAATTTGAACTCTTTGATCAGGGTTTCATATCGATGGTCTCTGATGCCTGATTGTCCATCGGATTTGGACTCAATATTTATAAGAGGTTTAATTAGTGATTTGATCGCTAATTAACTCAATTTGATTGAGTAATTATTTTTGGATCAAGTCCAATTGAATTGGATTCAGTTTGGATTGACCCGATTAGGTTAAATGTTGACCTAATCGCTAAGGTGGTTTAGTCCCTGATTTGATCAGGGGTTAGGTTTAGTTAATTCCTGATTTGATTAAGATTTTATTGAGCCTAATTAATCCTAATTAATTTGGATTTAATTTATTTTAATTGTGCTTAACCTATTTAGATTAGGTTGGCTCAATTAGGTTCAAACCACCTTGACTTTTCTCCCTGCGCCACCTCACTTCTTCTATGCATATTTAAATTCACGAGAAGCAACTTCTCATGAATTTTATCCACGCAGAAGCCATCCCACACCCACCCTTGTGCGCCAAATATCTAGATAAAAATAAGTTGGTTGGCCATTCAAATTCAAAAGAAAGTTTGAATTTGAATGAGCAACCAACTAATCCATGCGCCATGGTCTTATCTTGTGCGTCCCATATTTTACACGAGAAAATATTTCTCGTGTAAACTCTCCACGCACAAATCAACTCACGCCCCTTCTCTTCTCACGCACAAGTGGATAGGGATGAGTTGGTTTTGCATTTGAATTCAAATTTGATTTGAATTCAAATGTGCAACCACTTATCTTTATCCTCTCACGCGGATAAGACACGTTCGACGTTGTTTTAAAAAGAGGAGAAAGGTGGGACGTGCATAGAAATTTTAGGAGAGAAACTTTGGGGTGTGAGGAAAGTTTGTGCATAAGGTGAAGGTCCAAAACCTTCCAAGAGAAAAAGAAAGAAAAGAAAAAAAATTGAGCGCAGGGTTTCTAGTGTGTACCCTAGGGTTTCTACCTAGGGTTTGAGAAGTGAGATTGGTGTGCCACGAGTGTCGTGAGTCCACCAAATTTTAGAGAGAGATCCATCAGCCTCTCAAGCAACTGTGCAAATAATCCAGAGCATCCGAGGAGTCGGCACACATTGATCGAAGGAATTCGATCAACATCTGCCATCAAAAGGGTGAAATCACGAACTAGCATTCGTGAGGAGCTGATCAGACGGGAGCTTCGTGTGGACGATCCGCAAAGGCCAGACATTTATGTGGCTGTGACGTGATGATCAGAGCCTCCCGACGGTGATCAGATTGCGGTGATCGACTACCTGCAAAAGGTGATGTGTTCTGAACACAGTACTGTAAAAGGTTTACTGATTCAATTTTGAATTTCAAATTTAAATGCATGCTGTTGTATCATATTTAGATCCTAGTGTAGGGTTAATTAGTATTAATTAATGTGATTAATTAATAATTCCATTGTAAAATAGTAATTTTGAAAAAGATTTAAAATTACCATTTTGCCCCTGCACTAAATTTTCGCTACAGGTGGAAGGTGACAGGTCTTTCGTTGCCCTCCAGCGAGGGTGGTAGATGTGGTGGGAGGTGACAGGTCTTTCACTGCCCTCCAGTGAGGGCGGCAATCTGCCGCCCTCTCTACTGCTTCCTCTAATGGCCAGGGTGGCTAGGGGCAGCACTCGATCGCCCATGTGGCGAGGGAGAAACCTCTCTCCCGATCGGGCTAGAAGAGGGATTGTTTTTTTTGGGTATCGGATTTTGGATCATAACAAATTCAGATCTGAACCCATTCCGATAAAGATTCCGCTTGTTAAGGCTTTCGGATTTCAGGATTTTGGGTTTAGTCCATTAAGGTTTCAGATCAGACCCGAACCCGATAATATGAGATTATTTTAAACTATTTTACAAATAACACCTTGAAAATATTTTATGACAGAAAGATCCCTGTAGTTTTCTGACATGCCTTATTTTAAAGCAGCTATTTTACAGAAAATCCCCTTTTCTTTATGTTATTTATGGTTAAGTCCTTTATTGTTTAGTTTTTTAGTAAAATCACTTTGCCTTACTCATTTTTTATCCGATTTAAGTGATTTTTGAATCATTAGACTCGTGATGGCTTGAGGAACACTTTGGTTTAGTTCTCCATGCATGATAAAATATTTAAATAATTTATATATTATTTATTTGATAATTTAGTTTACTATTGTAATGTTCAAGTGTGCTTTTGCATAGCCCCAAAGGGCTCGAAACATTTTATGGAACTTGAGTAGCTGAGTCATTGAGGGCTCATGGTTTTCTCTATTTATAGTTTTAGAATTATATAATGGTGTATCTATTACAGTTGATCCAAAGGTGATTGTAATTATATACAAAATTGATAGCAATAGGTTGATTAATTTGAATTGTATAAAGACAGAGACTTCTATACCCAAAGATAGAAATAGCTTCGAATTTTTATAATCATAATTAGTTAAACCACTGAAAGTGTAATTAATATAATGAGTCACAGTTTAAACATAAATTATATATTCATGCCATAATTATTATTCTTACTTACATATTTCATATTATTGTTGGTTATGAAAATTTTTATATTTATAATTTATGTGATGCATGTTTTGGCATTGATTATTATATTTAGATCTGTGATTAAATTAGTTGCAACATTTATTGTATGCTATGATTATTATCCAAAGATATTTTATAGTTGTATAATAAGTATTATTAGTAGAATTATGTTATGAAATCTGTATCATGATTGTAATTGTAAATATATTCTTTTATTTACAGCTAACCCCTGCTTCATTCTCGTCATATCTATTTAACATTTTCACACTAAATGGATCTAATTATCTTGATTGGCACAAATAGTTTCTTGTTGTCTTAGGATATCTAGACTTAGATTTGGCCCTTCGTAAACCTCAATCTGATCCACTTACTCTCATTAGTTCTCTAAAATAAAAGAAATTATATGAAAAGTGTGAGCATTCTAATAGATTATCTCTCATGATTATTAGAAGCTCTATAATGAGAGACATTAGGAGATATGTTCCTGATAACGAATTAGCCTCTAGGTACCTTTCTTCTGTAGAACAACAGTTTATCAAATTAAATAAAGTCTTAGTTGGTATCCTAATGAACAAGTTAACCTCTATGAAATATGATAAAATTTTTAGAGTGTGAAAATATATTATGAAAATATGTGATATAGCTGAAAAATTGAATGACTTGAGAATAACAGTATCTGAAAATTTTCTTATCCAATTTGTTCTCAATTTTCTTCCATCCTAATTTATACAATTTAAAATTTACTATAACACACATGAGGAATCATGGTCAATGAATAAACTCATCTTCCAATATGTGCAATAGGAAGAGAGATTGAAATAGGAAAGGATCCCAGTTGTTCACATGGTTTCACAAGAATGTCCTAAAAGAAAAAAGGCGAAGAAAAAAAATAAAGAATCTAGCAATCCATCAAACAAAAGTTCTCATAAATTAAAATATTTTTTTTATAACGAGAAGGGACATATCAAGAAGGATTGTGAGAAAAGAAGGAAATGGTTTGAAAAAAAGGATGTTCTCTTATCACTTGTTTATTTTGAAACCAATTTGATTGATGTTTTTTTTAATACCTGGTGAATTAATTCGGGTACTACAATTTATGTTTCTAATTCATTACAGAAATTCCTTTCAAGTTGGAATCCAAATGATAGAGCACAGTGGATCTTTATGGAGAATCGAAAGAAGTCTAAGGTCATTTTAGTTGAAAACCTATAGACTTATTACAGACACCAGATTTCAATTAGATCTACATGATGTCTTTTATGTTCCTTCAGTATCTAAGAATTTAGTTTCTTTATCAAAACTTAATTTAGGAGATTTTTCATTTACTTTTGTGAATTTAAGTTTTAAATTAATAAAGAATTTTATTTTGGTTGGTACTGAAACTTTGTGCAATGGATTATATAAAATGAATTTGGATTGTTCTTTTGCATAATCTTTACTTATTTTAAATGTCAATATTGGAATAAAATGTATTATTATAAATGAAAGTTCTTTAATATTATGGCATAGGTGATTAGGTCACATATCAAAAGAAAGAATGACTAGATTGATTAAAGAAAGTATTTTGTTAAATCTAGATTTTAGTGATTTTGATATGTGCATAGATTGTATTAAAGAAAAATAAATTAAAAGTTATAAAAGACATGCCACTAGAAGTTAAGGACTCTTAGAATTGATACATACCAATATTTGTAACTATTTTTCATCTTGTTTTGAAGGGCAAAGGTATTTCATCATCTTTCTTGATGATTTCTCACATTATCGTCATGTTTTCCTATTATATGAAAAGTCTGAAGCTTTGGAAGCCTTCAAGATATATAAAGCTGAAGTAAAAAAAAAATCAATTGAATAGAAAAATTAAGGTTATGAGATCTAATGGGGGTGACAAATACTATGGTAGATATGATGAATTTGGCCATGATCCTAAACTATTTGTCAAGTTTCTTGAACAATATCGCATTGTAGCATAGTATACTATGTCAGAAAATCTCTAACAAAATGACATGGCTAAAAAGCATAATTCATCTTGATAGATATGGTGAGAAGTATGATTAGTAATTTCTCATTATCCTTGAATTTATAGAGAGAAGCCTAGAAAATAACTATGTATATTCTAAACCGGATACCTAGTAAGGCCATTTCTAAAATTTCTTTTGAGCTGTGGATGGGTAGGAAATCAAGTTTAGCATATTTATATGTTTGGATTATCTTGCAGAGGCTCGATTATATAATCCATAAGAAAAGAAATTGGATCTCAGAACTATTAGTTATTTTATAGGATATCTAGAGAAATTAAAAAGATTTTATTGTCCATCACATACCATTAGAATTGTTGAAATTGGAACAGCTAGGTTTATTGAGAATGGTGAAAATAGTGAGAGTGGTGAGCCGTATAATGCAGTGTTAGAAGAAATAAGAGAATCTTTTTCCATTACAGTAACACTTAAAGATATTCTATATAAACCTGTTCAACCTGAGATTGTGGAACATCAATAGGTGGTTGATGCATCACTTCCCAAATAAATAGTCAATGAATCTAATTTGATTGAAAATAATCACAATAATAATACTGAATCTGGAGTATTATGGAGATATAATAGAATTAAAAGATTAGTCATTTCATATGATTATATTATTTGCCTACAAGAATGTGATTATAATATTAAGATGAAAGATGATCCAATCTCATTTAAGGATGTTATGAATAGCGATGATTCTGAACTCTGGTTAGATGCTATGAAAGATGAGATAGAATCTAAGAGTAAAAATCAAGTCTGAAAACTTATCAAATTGTCTAAAGGATCTAAGCTTGTTGGTTGTAAGTAGATTTTTAAAATCAAACAAGACTCTAAAGGTAATATCAAAAAAATATAAGGCTAGACTTGTAACAAAGGGATTCACTCAAAAAGAGGGTATTGATTATCATGAAATATTTTCTTCTATTTCTAAAAAGGATTCATTTAGAATCATTAAGGCATTAGTAGCTTATTTTGATTTAAAGCTACACTAGATGGATGTCAAGACTACATTCTTGAATGGGGATTTAAAGAAAAAGGTATATATATGGAACAGCCTAAAAGATTTTAAGTACAAAAAAATAAAATACTTATATATAAATTTAAAAAATTTATATATAGTTTTAAACAAGCTTTCAGGCAATAGTACTTAAAGTTTAATTATATCATTGCTTCCTTCAGATTTAAGAAAAATATTATTGATCAATATATATGTTTGAAGGTGAGTGAGGGTATATTTATATTTTTGGTACTATTTGTGGATGATATCTTACTAGCCAGCAATGATTTGAATCTCTTGCATAAAAATAATTTTTTTTTTCTGAATATTTTGATATAAAAGATATGAAAGATTTTTTTTATATTCTTGGTATAGAAATCTATCATGATAGGAGTAAGAGGTTACTTGGTTTATCTCAGAGGACTTACATTACTAGAATCCTAGAAAAATTTGAAATATCGAGCTGCTCATCAAGTGAAGTGCCAACTATTAAGGATGATAAATTTAGTAAATTTTAATATCCTAGGAACAAGATTGAGAAAAATCTGATGAGGAATATAACCTATGCATCAGTAGTGGATAGTCTGAAGTATACTCAAGTATGTACTCATCCTGATATCAGAGTGATCTAGGTATGGATCACTAGAAAGCTAGCAAGAAGATGATGCACTATCTTTAGGGGACTAAGGACTGCATGCCCACTTATAGAATGATTGATCAGTTGGAGATGATTAGTTACTCAGATGTAGATTATGCTAGTTACCTCGATAGTAAGAAGTCCATAACAGATTATATTTTTCTATTGGCTAGTAGAGCAATTTTATCGAGGAGTACAAAATAACCTATTGTTGTCTACTCTATGGAAGCTGAATATATAAGCTGCTATAAGGGTTCCTCACATACTTTATGATTAAGAAAATTTATTTCAGGATTTAGGGTTATGGATTCTATTTTCAAACTACTGAGAATTTATTGTGACAATTCTACTGCAGCTTCTTTCTCTAATAGTAGTAAGATGACCAATTCAAATATGCATATTGATCTTAAGTATCTAGCTATGAATGAGAAAATTAATAGTCATCAGGTATCTATTGATTTTATTAGTACTACTTATATGATAGCTGATCCTTTGACTAAAAATTTAGTGCCTAAAATTTTCAAAAAGCATGTAAAAGTTATAGACATTTGTCATTAGGATATTTAATTTATAATAGACATTTATTTTGAGATCTCTTAATAGTTTAGTGACTGCTATTGCTTCTGTTTAATTATTATTTGTATACATTATGATTGATTTTTGTTAAAATTAAAATAAACAGAAATATTATTTATATGACATAATAGAGGGATCATTATTATAGGCATTATAATTTTAAATAGCCTATGTACTCTGGTATATAAGACTGGGTTAAGTGAGAATTATTAATATCATGATACATAGAAGCAAGTATGTCAATAGAAATGTATCACCGCCATGATCTATATAAATGATTTTTGCTTAATCAAAGTATAAAGAATTTTTCAAGGAATTGATAATTGGATAAATTTTTTAAAATGAGCGTACACTCTTTGGATCATTTTCAAAATTTTGATTCGGAACTATTATTTTTGAAAATTGAAATAATTTTTTAAGTAAAATATTTTGAAAAAAAATCAATAACTTATTTTAAGTGATAATATAGGCCAACTGGGAGAATGTTGGATTTGACTCTTAATGTGGCCTAATTATTCTTTAGTCAGTTTAACTCATTGAGTTAACCACATATTCTGAATCAATTATAGTAAGTCCAACTAATTAAAGAGTTCTATTTCTAATTAAATCTGGACTGAAAGTCAACTTTGATTAAAGTTAGTCTTTTGATGGGATAAGACAAGTGTAGGTATAAATATAAAGATGCCTGATCTATTTCTTTAGCTCTTAGAAGGGTGTGAGCAATTTCCATCGATAGTCCATGTTAAGGAGGAGGGTGAGGAAAGAGAAGATCAGACACCGTATGAAAGAAGATCAGACATCCTGAGGGCTATGAGATCATCGTATTGGATACACGATGATGTAAGATATGATTTATTTATAATTTAATTTTTATATAAATATAGAAGTACGATCCAGGCATAATAAAAATTAAAATTATCTAACATAAATCACTGGTAAGAATATTTGAAAACAAAATTTAAGAACTAGGCGAAAAAAGATCTAAGAGAGAGGTCCCTAAGGAGCAAGACATGATTGTAGATCCATGGTAGGTAGAGATGTGCAAAAAAAACCAGCCATACCACGAACTGAACTGAACCGGTCTCTTCGGTTTGGTTTATAATCGGTTTTCATTTTTAAATTTAATTTGATGACAATTTGAGAATTTCTTGAACTAAAAAAATTTGGTTTGGTTTTGGTTTAAGTTTTCCAAAAATTGATTCAAACAACCTGATCCATATGTATATAAATAAATATATATTTAAAAAGGCCAGAACCAGCTAGACCCAACCCAACCCATATATGTGTGTATTTCAATTTTTAATTTTTTCTTACATTCTTTTATATATAAAAATAAGTTTTTTTGTTTTTAGACTTAGTCTAACCCATCTAGCCTAGTTTATTGAACATCAATATCATACGAAATCATGTTTTTTTTATGTTTAGGCTCAACTCAATCCATTGAATATCAACCCAATAAACTGAATTGAATTTTTTGGATCAGTTTCAAATAGTTTTTATAGATGATTGGTTCGATTTGATATTAGAAAACCAGTTTTAATCAGTTTGATTTTAGATTTATCTCCAAAGCAACCTGTGCACACCCCTATAATTAGCAGGTTTGGGTCAAAACTCTTGCTTCAAGCTGACATTCCTTACAACACATATTTGTGTCTAAGCCATCATAGGTTCATCTTTCTCATTTAGAAGAATATCACCTACAAAACCCAATCTCGGCAATAGATAACTAGATTTATCGTTAGGAGAATGCCATATCCTCCTTTCCCCACTTTGCGAATGGTTATACTCGAGTTGGTTCTGGCTTGTGTAACTTATGGTATTAAATGGAGTTGCTGAGCCTGCAAGAAAGAGGCCTTGGCAATCAATGACTTGGTTGTGCTCTGACGTGAAGGAATATGTAATGGAAAAAGAGAAGGCACGTTTCACCAGTTGGTTTTCTTTTCCTGTAGGCTAATCAAGTTTAGCCCTCGTGGCATAACGCATTGATACCGAGAGCATGTTCTGTTAGACAGTCGTGTGGCGATGATGATATAATTGTTCATTCATTTGTTGGCACTTACCATCCAACGAGCTCTTGAATGCTTTATTGCACCATTGGAGCTAGTTGGAATTGGGCCACATTTGGTTGTATAATCCATCATAAAAATATAGAACAATAATATATATGAAAAGATTCAAGAAATGACATACTCTAATTATTTTGTGTTTAGCTAACTAGCAAAAATCAATCCATATCCACATCTAGGATTGAAATAAGCCAAGCTTCATCAGCAACTCGGACTTACCATAGTAACTAGGGGCACAAATGGGTCGGATTGGACTGGATCATAAGTGACCCTGACCCAAGCCGATTCTTTCATCGAGTCCTAATGTTGGACTTTGACCGAATTCAATAGAACATCGAGTTGGATCCACGGTCAAGATTTTCAAACCAATGGATCATTCGGTTCGAATTGGGTTCATATAAAAGCCGGCTCCAATCCAAAAAATTCAGATCCAGATTGGATTTGATTTAAACGTAATGAACTTTATTTTAATTACCATATATCCAACTACTATTAACTACATAAAATAGATAATAAATAATATTTTTTTAAAAAAATTAAGATATAAAAATAATTTTAACCCTACTTTTATATTAAAGATATTGCTCATACAAATTTTAAATTACAAGTTAGAGGTTCAAACAAGTTTAGATCCTAATGGTATACTGGATTCATATTGGATTGGGTTCAAATTTACTGAATCCAAACTCGACCCAAAAAGTGAAACATGTTCAATTTTAAAACCAAATTTGACCCCATGGATCTTTTAAAATGGATAGGAATAGATCTAAGTGAATCGGGCTGGATCATGTCACTAGTCAGCCCGATCCATTTGTAGCCTTAATAGTAACAAGTCTGATAATGTGCTCGATTACAAAATGACATATCATCAAGCGTCATCTAAATTTAAGCTCAAGAAAACATATGCTTGTACACTTTGGGTTGGCAAAAATAAATGAAAGCTTAGACTTGGCCTACTAACTTTGTTCAGTTAGCCAACAAGAAGTTAGCAAACAAGTCAAACATGACCATGTATTACCAAGCTTGGTTCAAGCTCAGCTCAATTTAGATATCCAAGCTCATCTCAATTTAGATATCCATTTCATATAATGAGTTAATCATAAGTAATCCTTGACTTAGCTCAGCTCCCTTTGTAGCCCCAACCCCATCTACTTTAAGGTGGAGTCTTATAGTTGAATCATCCTACAACTCGGCCGCATTGCAACTTTAGTTGTAGTAGTTGACTTATAGGAAGCTTTACTTCTAATATTTGGAGGAGAATCAAGGAAAATGTAGGAAAAATAGAAAAATGGAGAGATAACGGAGCGTAACCATCGGAGGAAGGAGTTAGAGATAAAGGTGCAGGAGGGCCAATATAGGAGGTCTTCTCCAGCTCCGATCCTTAGGGATGGGTAGGATGGGGGGAGGGATTGGTGGTGCAAGGTGTGGGAGAGGGTGAAGGTTGAGGGAAAGTAGGAAAAAATATTCGTTGCAACGATGATATCACGTCAAACTTATTACAATCAAATGAAAGTACCTACATTTCATTGAGTGCCGTGTATTTCACCGATTCTCATGAATGATGTCCCATACTAGCCATCGATTTTTAGCTTTTGATTGGATTGTAACAACTTTAATACGGTATCACCGTTGCAACGAATATCTTCTCAAGAAGTAGAGGAGAGTAGAGTAGCTTTGGGATAGCATGTATCCGAGGATGGAAGGGGATTAGATAAGGAGAGCATGGAAAATGAGGAATGAGGTTTCTAGGTGCCAATGATGGGAGTGCGTGAGGGATAGGAGACGATGAGAAATCAAGGTGCGACAACAAGGGGATATGCGAGGGACAGGAGGCCTAAATAGGAGCATGATAGGATGTTGGTCCGCATTCAGAGGATGTTCAGAAAGGAAAGAAAGGTTTGAGGCGTGGATAGGTTTTAGGTCTCAGCCACTGACCCCTATAGCTTGTCCAAAGCAAACAATTTGGCCATGGGTTAACTTTGCAGATGATACTACAACTTGAAGTCAAGTTGTGGGCCTCAAAAATGAGTCAATCAAGGAGAAATAATTCCCTCAACCCAGTCCACCCAAATATTTCAAAAAATTTAGAAAAAAATAGAAAGATTGATGAAAGTAGAGTTTAATTGATAAACAACAAACTTAGATAAAGATTTCCTCAGCAAAATTCATGCTAGATTTCTCTTTTAGTTCAAATGGAATATAGTTTTCTTAAAATAGATATAATTAGTGAAAATAAATACAATAGAGCAAAAATCCTAGGGGAGGTAGATCTTCACTTCTATATTGATTTTGTATTTAGTTGTTTCATCTAATTCTTCCTATATTGAAAGGTACATTCAGTCGAAAGTCTTTTTGGAAAATTTTTTTTGATTTGACTTATCTATTTAGAAAGTCGGATGATAGAATTTGATTTTGAGCGCTTAATATACTATATCCTTTAAAGAGGGTATCACATTGTAAAGCTTAAAAAATTATCAAATTTGAAAAATGAGATAATCTTGATCGGATGTTGTACAACTAAATTATGACTTTCAAAAATTTAGCATGCGATGTAGTTTTTTAATATGATAGATCTTACTTTTGGATCTTGTCTAGTCATCTTTGTAGTGGTTCAAGTAATTTATATCAGGTCTAGTCATTCTTTTAGATCAAAATATAGGAGTTGGCTTGTTCTGTGGTGCACATGTTGTTGTAACATGTTGAACAATTCCCAACAATATCAATGCTGTGAAATATCATTTTATTCATTATTTCATTCGCCATTTATAATGGTAGAAGAGCGAAAGAGTAATTAATGTAATAGGATTGCTATGGTTGACCAAAAGTGTCAAACAATATCACCAAGATCCAAAATGAAAATAAAATTATAAAACAACTAATACAACCTACATCTTTCTTACCAAGATGACATCAAGTTGTGAGCATACTATAGGAAAGATTAGACTCATTAATCATTCCCCTCCACTATTGAAAGATAGGGTTCTACGATGAAGAAACCAAATGCTTCTTATGTGCAAAAAGTTTCTTGAGCACATTAATACTAGCTTAATAATCATCCATCCTTTTGTACTGGATCAAATCCCATAAATTATCCATCACCATCACCATCGGAACATATGTTCATATGCACAAAATAGATACGTCTTTTTATTCATTTTAAGTAAAAATTTGTTATACAAAAAAATATAGATTTAGTGACAATTTTGCAGCAGCAAAATAGTATCTATCTCTAAAATTATTTGCATATGTAGTGTGAAAGATATTTATTTTTAAATAATATGTAAGCTTATATTGGGCAAAATATGTGTCTGCTAAAAGATTTCTATTTTGAGTTAAAATATAAATATTGCAACCAAATGTTTAGCGATGATGGTTTAGAAAGTATTTATGTTTATCAATAATTTTATGATTTTTTAGATTTATCTGTCCAACAATATTCTATCAAGTAAGTAGGATGGATAGATGGGAAGAACTATAGCTGAAAGAAAACAAGGGAGTTGAGAAGGTAACAAAAGAATAACACTATATCAAGACTCGATTTTAATCTAAGTCATTCATTCCATCTTGCAAGATTAAGCTTTAATTCTTTCCCTACTCTTTATTTTTTTTAATATAAATAGATAATTATATAATTCTAATATGAATACAATAAAAAAAAATAAAAAAAATAAAAAATTTTATAGGATTCATAAATAGACATTACACTGCCGTCAGATTCAATCTCCAATATTTTTGATAATAAATGATGCAATCCAATTTTATTTTCTTATAAATTTAAATTTTTTTAATAAAATTTAAAATATATATTTTTGTAATACAAACCTATACAATTGCATTATCTGCGTACGCTGTATAATAAAAATTTGCTATAGATTTGAATTTACGGATGATGCAAAAATAAATACTACATTTAAAAAAAGTTATGTTATATTAAATTACGAAACCGATTTTAAACTTTCCTTTTTGCACTTTGCATTGCAGCGTGAGTTCATTAATTGCTCGTATGCCAAATCACGCTCCACATGCCGTCCGGGTCAAAACCTGATAAGCCCGGACCACTACAGACCCGCTGGAGGTGACCGTGGTCCCCCCATAGTCAACGACCCACTGCCACATGCGGGACCCACTCTCCCCTGTCACCTCCTAGTCGCCGAGCAGGGACTGCCCCGGTCAACATTGTAACCGACACGTAACCTCTCACCGACACTCGTCCACTTCTCATTCGCCCCACCACGCGACGGACACCTGAAGATGCGCACCCGACGCTTGACCCCCTAGTGGGCCCCAACACTTCAGAGGGACAGCGAATTAAATAAAACCAAAACCATTAATTGCCTAAAAACCCCAAACCGCATTAAGAAAAGCGAAAATAGAAAAAAAAATTAACGAGGTCTTTCTGTTGGGTCCCGTCACCGTCTGATCCATGATGGAAACGTCGGTTTCCATTTAAAAAGCTCTCTTCTGAACCGTCTGATTCGTCTGATCAACGGTGGATATTTTGTCGTGGTGTGTGATGCGCCAGAAGGGGAGTATATCTCTCATTTGCCTCCCATATGCTCGCGTGTCCCCCTCTGGAATTTATAATTATTTAAGTCCCTGGGCTTTCTTTTCCTATTTATTTTTCTCCAGTGCTTGGAGGTGTTTTATTCTGTGACGAGAAGAGAGAGAGAGAGAGAGAGAGAGTGAGAGAATTTCTTCTCCGGTTTCTTGGCTTTCACACCTTTCGATCCCACGGCAGCAGTGGGAAGCGAAGGGGGGCGCCCGAAATCTAGGGTTTTCTCCGAGCCCCAAACGAGGTTAACGTTCTTTGAGCTCTTATTTCTTCTCCTGTCTTCCGCCCGAGCTGGATTTTTGAGGTTGATTTCTGGGTTGAAATCTTCAATCCATCATTTTGGTTTGGTCTTTCTTTGATTGAAGTTTCATGCAGTGGATTTGAGCTGATTAAAATCGTCAAAGTTCTCATCTTGGCTCCCCTCTTCTTCTCTTTCTCGTCGTTTTTTTTGAATCGGTTTCTGGAGATCTGCTTTCTGAGCTAGGTATGAAGTTTCTTGATGCTTTTTTTCTTTAGGGATTTGGAGTTTTCGGGGCTTTTAGGATTTCGAGGGTTTGAAAATTTGTCTTTTTAGAAGCTATTTGGAATCAAGTCTTTAGATTTTTTTTTTCACCCCCCTGTAATCTGTTTAATTCGCCTGCGACTAATCCGATCCTATTGTTTGCTTTTCTGATTTGAACCAGAAGTAAGCGGAAAACTCATCAAAATCTTGTCTTGGTTTGCGTTTTTTGTTCCCCCAATATCTTAAGCGTCCCCAGCGAGTTGCTGAAAGCTAACAGATGGCTTGTGATTTGGATGTTAATTGAAGTGCCCGGTTCTGAGCTTTCTGGGAGTTTTGGGGCTTTTTTATGTGTTGTTTTGAGATGGAGGAGGTGGAAATAGCTAATAGGACGGCTGTGGAAAGCTGCCACATGGTCCTCAGTCTTCTATCTCAGTCCCAAGACAAGCTCCGTTTATATAGAAATCTAGTGGCAGAGACTGAAGAGGCTGTTTCTAAATTTAAGAAAGTAGTTTCCAAGCTTAGCAATGAAGCGGGTCATGCAAGGGTCAGAAGGTTGAACAAAACTCTTTCCCCATTCAATCATAAGATCTTTTTAGATAGCCCAATAGTATCTAGACCAAGCCCTTCTCCAGTGCCTCTCCAGCTCCTCCCAAGAGAACCTGTAGAACTCCCAGTAAGAGAATTAGGTTCTACTACCAAAATCCCTCAACAAATCCCTCAAAGGATGTTTCTTGAGAATCCTGTACTGGAAGGGGATGTTGCTTCTAGAGGCACCCTCCAACTTGGCTTAAAAGCTCCCCCAACCCACCTCCATTTCCTCCAACAGCAGCAGAACAACCAAAAGTTTCAGCTTCAGCAGCAGTTTAAATTCCAGAGTGAGATGTATTCTAGGAGCAGTAGTGGAATAAATCTTAAGTTTGATAACTCTAGTTGCACGGCGACTGGATCATCGTCAAGGTCCTTCGTCTCATCCTTGAGTGTGGATAGAAGCGTGGCGAGCTTGGATGGGAGGCCCTTCCATCTGATCAGTGGGCCAGAATCATCCAATCAGATTAACTTGAACCAGCCTCCAAGGAGGAGGTGCACTGGCAGAGGGGAGGATGGGAGTGGCAGATGTGCCACTGCAGGCAGGTGTCATTGCTCAAAGAAGAGGTTAGGCTTTTAATCTTAGGTTCACATCCTATTGGCTTTTTACATTGTTCCTGGTTTTGGATAATAGTTCTCGTTGTCGAATATTTTTTGTAGAAAGCTAAGAGTGAGGAGATCCATTAAGGTGCCTGCCATCAGCAACAAGCTTTCTGATATCCCTGCTGATGAATTCTCATGGAGGAAGTATGGACAGAAGCCAATCAAGGGTTCTCCTCATCCTAGGTAAATAATACACATCTTCTAAATTTGTGGAAGTTATCTCGCCTTCCATTGCAACTATAACATTTCTGGATCTAGGGCTGCAAATGAATTGGATGCTGATAGGATATCAATATATACATATCTGTATCTATTTTTATTTGAGAAAACAGATAAATCTGCAGATGTTAACAGGATGCTGAAATTCATATCCCAGTTTGTTTTAAAAGGATGCGAATAAAAATTGGATATTAACAGTATGAATATAAATGCTGAATAAATCATAGAAGAGTTAATTTTATTAACTCCCAAATCAAAGATACTGCTATATGGAAGGCAAACTAAGTTGAGTAAATGTTAATTTTGTCCGTTATTTCCCTTTAAAGTTCATGAGAACTTTATAAGACTAAACAGGATTGCAAATATAACTGGACATTCAAATATGGATTGGATATTTGTCTATTCAAATCCGTACTTGTTTTTCTTTGATGGATATGGATATAAAGATTAGTTGGATGCTTAGATTTGTATCCATATTTAGATGGATTTGGATGTGGAAGTGGATTCAGATGGATATTATTGGGTCCACTTTCACCCCTATGCGGAACTCATTGCTTCGAATTTGTCTTCATGGTTTACTCATTTTCCATGCTGTCATGTTCGTGATATTTAGATTCAGTAAAGACCATTAATCATGGGATTAACTAGTTAGTGATATGTAATGAATGAGCTGTGGATTTGCTCATTTTGGTACGGAGAACTTAATGATAAGAGTGGCTTGACATTTCACAGAATATTACTATAAAGTATGTCTAGCCTATTTACTTCTCTGGAATGTTCTCAATTGCGGCAGGATTTGCCTTAGCTGTTTAGATCCGTGATGGGCAGCTCCCTTGACATCTTATCTCCCTTGATGTAATATTGTAATGGTTTGTCACTGGAGAGATTGGCCCATATATTACAGTAAAATCCCAGATATGTAATTCGTCATGATGAAAAAAAATGAAACAAACAAGCAATTGCCTTATCCATTGTCTTTTTCTTGCTTGCCAGTGGCAAATTTAGAAGGTTAGCCATGGATTCCCTCAGAATAGAAGTTTTGTAACTGATATTTTAAGCTACACTCATAGTTACTTATCTGTATTGGAAGTAGTCTGATTTATGGTAAAATATTTGTTTTATTTGCTGATGTTTAACCTAGTTATTTCAAATTTTCTTGAGTGATTCTCAAACTCAGCTTAACCTACAAAAATTTTTCATTTGAATTCATGCAGGGGATATTATAAATGTAGCAGCATGAGAGGCTGCCCTGCAAGAAAACATGTTGAAAGGTGTGTGGATGATCCCTCAATGCTCATTGTTACTTATGAAGGTGAGCACAACCATGGCAGGTTATTGTCCCAATCTGCGCACACATAGAGGCTGGACCGAGCTCCTTCACCTAGTGGTTCAAGTTCTCACCTTTTCAGACCTATGTGCAAGCACTTGAGCTTCTCCTGTAAATAGAGCTTTTGTGATTGAGAAATCCAGGTGATAGAGAGGTAGCTTACATGGGATGGTTTCTGGATCTTTTGTGGTTTTGAGGGGAGATACAAGGAAAAGTTATTTTCTGTTTAGCCACAGAAATGCTACCAAGAAATGGTTGAACTGTAACAACTGTAGTTGACATTAAAAGTTCTGGTGAATCTTAATTCTCTTAGATTTAGACTTAGTTCAAAGTTCTCAATTTTCTAACTGGAGAGGGTTGAAGGGTGGTGTAATGAACAATACAATGCAATGTCGGAAAATGACTGAATATCTGGTCTTGAATTAACAGAGTAGAATTGGTTGTTCAAATCCTTTCTCTTGTATTGTTTGCACTCAGCTTCAGTACTTGGAATGTATTTATTTCTTTAGTGAAAATTCATAGCGGTTGTTCAAAACCTTTCTTTTGTATTGTTTGCACTCAGCTTCAGTACTTGGAATGTTCTTTTGTGAAACTTCATAGCGGTTGTAGTTTATCCTTGATCTCCAGAGTGGCCATCATTGCTTTGATATCTTGGTTGATGGTTTGTGTACCATATAACAAATTGCACCGTTTGGCATTATCCCAACACCGGTAGTGCGAAGCTTCCATGAAGCTCTATGATCTAATATCTTACGGGTAGATGATGTGGAGCTAGCCAGCACGAAAGGTACAGTATGTTGGTGGTGTTGTTCACTGCCTTCGTGACTCAAATTATGCTGCATGCATCATCTTGTTGCGATGTTCAAAGTAGGCAAGAGCCAACTTAAGTACACCGTACAATCTTTATTAGTGCTGCAATGGAACTATGAAAATGCAACAGAAATTATTACTTTCTGGAGAGAGAGGTAGTATTCAAGTAAACTAATACTCTTGCAGCAGTTCAAAGGACAATTAATATGTTAATACTGCTAATGTCTCTCTTATCAATGTTGTACATGATGCTGGCACTAGTGAACCGCAGCGCCATTCAGATTCTTGGAGAACTGCTTTGTAGGTGAAAAGGGAGCATGAAAACATCTGAGAGACCTGAATCGCTGTCTGAGGGGCCTGTTAGCCAAGGTATAGTTTTATCAAGGGAGACAAGCATCAAAGCACCCAGTAAAACTAAATAAGCTGGTACACTAGAGAATCGATCACCAGGGTTCTTTGTTGGTCTGATGGTACCATGAAGAGTGTTCCTGCTCTGAGAAATGAGTATAGCATCCAAAATTCCGTAGACCTTCCGATGTGAAATGAAAGCAGAGAAGCGGCAAGGAGTCAAGCATCCGCAGACAAATGTCAGGCAAATGTGTGAGCATGTGAAGTCTCAGGGAAGACCATAGCAGGAGGTAATAGTACTGGTGGTCTCTCGTGGCTGGTAGGTATTGAGCAACAGAATAAGGTTTGTTGGTTTCTTCTCACCTGTTTGTGGGGACTGAAAGATGGTTAGGCCTTCCCTGGTGACAGGAGCTGTATGTCTACTGGAGAAGTTGCAGTGCTTCAAACCTTGATGACCCTTCAGAGTTACATGTAATGTTTTAGAAATCGTCAAGTTAACCCAAAACTCAATCCATTTGAGTTAATTTGGCTACCTTTCGAGTTGACTGAAGTTGACTCAGATTGCATAAAACTCGATGTGGATTAGTGAACTAATCATTTTATTCAAGATCTCAGTAAACCTGCAAACTTGAATTGACTCAGTTAACCTATTCAAGCAAGTGATGATGTAGGTACCCAATTTACCTGCCTCATTACTTTTTTTCATCCTACTTAGAAGGATTAAAATGGGGAAAATGAGGTTGAATTCCTTTATGATAACCTTTTCATTTCTCATTTGGTCTCTTTTCTCTTTGCATATATCGGTCCTTGCAATTTTTTCTTTTCTTTCTGATCACAAAAAAGCCTCTATGTTTTAAATAATATTATTTTTGAATCCATATACATAAAAATATATAATTAATCTTTTAGGTAATTGAGTCCTATGATCATATTTCTATAATGATTTAGGCATTTTTACTTTCCTAATTATCATGATCTCTTATATTTCAAGGTCATTGCAAACTTCATATGAGCTTTCAAGTTCCTCGCTTCAAGACATGTTGGGTTTCTCAAGGGTTATTAAGCTGCCATACCATGTTAAAATAAGGCTTCAAGACAGCATTAATATTCTACTGCTATCTGATATGCTTAAACTAAAACAGTAAAAATGCAGCAATGTATTCATTGAAATAATAGTTGAACAGTATCTTCTGCTGTAGTGCATGCTGAATTATAATTTCATTCTAATCAGCCAAATGCATATGTTGACTATTATAATGGAACAGGGAATTTAGAGAATAAGATGATAAGCTGGGGCAAGCCCCAGTTCATTATGTGAGCCATATCTAACAAAAGATTTTTAAGCTATAGCCTTCATTTTACACACGGACAACAGAACTTCGTTTCATTGGACGCTGCATAATCGATCCGAGCTCAGTGAACATAATACTTGGTAGAGCATGGTTTACCTCACCACCGACCGTGAACATGGGGACCATGAGATACGGAAAATATGGACTGTGCTAGGAGGTCAGATGTATACTGCAAACCTAAAGTAACCATACCTAAAATATCATATATTTTAAATCATATGTTTTATACATCACGATCTTCTACATATATATACATACATACATACATACATACATATATATATATATATATAGAGAGAGAGAGAGAGAAGCATACGGATCTCCATTCAATAGCTCAAAAAGTTAGGGGCAACTTCTCCATCCATCTGGGTTTGAAAAAATATAAACTATTAATATGGATATAATGGAAGTCCATGTATCATTAATATGGATAAGTTTGTATTTATTTTGAAGCATTTCTATTTTTGTATTCGTTGACGGTCGGAGTGAACATTAATATCTCTCTCTCAATAAACAACAATAATAAAGGATATACACAAATTTCACATGAAATAAATATTAATATCTTTAGAATAAATATAAATAAATCTAAAATAAATAGAAATATTTTGAATAAATATAAATTTTATAGAAAAAATAGAAAAATGTTAAAATAAACACAAACTCAACCTCTAACTCTTGGTATGTGTGAAATTCCATGCCATCTGCATTAATGGTGTGTGGGCTTCAATCCAATATGCATTAATGATCTTTTTTATTAATTTTTTTTTTGAAATCCAAATGGATGTAAAACGTAGCCTTCTAAAGACCGAAGAGGGAAGAGTAACAGTGCCTCGATATCAAACCTATTCAACAAATTTGTCAATCATAACTTGCTCATAGAACTCAGCCTCAACATCAGGCATTTCACATGGTCTAACTTTAGAGAAGACACAGCAATAGCCAAGCTGGATAGATACTGTGATGGCTTGGCCCGAACAAGAATTCCAACCCATCAAAAAGCCCAAAACAAAAAAAAAGGAAGGAAAACAGGGGAGAAGACTCTCGAACGGAGTCTTCTTCCTCCTCTCACCGGCTCCCAATCGGAGTCGGAAACGATCTCCCTCCAGTCCTATTTAAGGAGGAGAACCCTCCTCTCTCATCTCATCGAAAAATTTCGGGACAAAACGGTAGAGATCGCCGAAAAATCCACCGCGGAAGACCGTCCCTGTGCCGTCCAATTTCTCGCCGGAAAAGCTTCGCCGACGACGGAGGTAAGCCTCCTCCCCTTCTTCTCTTCTCCCCCTTCCCGTGCCGATGTGCACGTTCACCGACGACCGAAGTCACCAGATTTTGTTGCGGAAGTAACCTTCATTTTTTACCGTTTTTCTTTGATTACCGGCGTCGGTGGTTACCGCCGACCACCGGTTTGGCCCTCTTCTTATCGGCGAGTCACCCCCCTCCTACCGACAGCCGCCCTACGTCGGCTGCTCCGTTGGCCGGCCAGCCAACGAGGGGACCTCAAGGTCCCCTGTTTCAGCCCAAAAGAAACCCACGGGAAAGAAGAAAAGAAAAAGAAGAAGGAGGAAAAGAAAAAGAAGAAGAAAAGAAGAAGAAGGAAAAGAAAAGAAAAAGAAGAAAAAGAAAAGAAAAAGGAAAAGGAAAAGAAAAAAAAAGAAAAATAAAATAATAATAATATAATAATATAATAAATAGAATTTTCTCTCCTCTCTCTTCCGTGAAAAAAAAAAAGAAAAAAAAAGGGAAAGAAAAGAAGAAGAAAAAAATAAAAATAAAAATAAATTAATAAATAATGATATAAATAATAAAATATGAGAAAGTGAGTTTCTCTCTCTTCAGCCTGAACTAGTATTTTCTTTTTCTAGAATTGGACTTTCTCTCTTTATTTTCTCTCTCTAGAATCCTCCCTCTGGATTATTTCTCTCTCTTAAGATTTCTAAAATTTTGAGAATAATGATGATGAATTTAAATGATCTTCATGATGAATTTTTGATCTGTGATCGTCGGACGGTACACCGACATCCACTTTGATCAGATCAGGTATTTTTAGATTTTATTTCTCATAATTTTATTAAATTATCTATATGATAATCTTAGCATAATTTGATCTGATCGATCGAATTTGTTGAATCATATCGTCTGAGGAGTCCAAGATGAATTTTTTCTCTCTAAAATATTCTCTCTCTTGATTGATTCTCTCTCTAAAAAGGTTAGTAAATGAAGAAATTTCTTTTAATAGTCCTGATCTAATTCTAATGAAGAACTCTGATCCATGATTGTCAGACAGCGTACTGGCACCCACCTTAATCAGACCATTAATCTTTAGATTTGATCATCCATAATTTCGATTTAGCCATGACTTGATTTGATCATGTTGATTTTACCAATCGAGATATTGGACCAATCGTAATGTTGGATTGTGTCACCTGATCAATTCGAATTATACCTCATGAATTCTCTCTCCTTTGATTTTCTCTTTCTACTTGATTTTATGAAATCGATGAAAAAATCTCGGTCCTATCACTTCGAATCCGATTTGATCTGACAGTCAAACTTTGGATCGTTTTGGTCATAATTAGATTTTGATTAGATGAAATTAGATGACCGGACCCAATCTAAACCGTTGAAATATGGTGTTCGTATTCTTTCTAATTATTGAAATTGATTCTGTATAGGATTGTGGATGTTTGATCATGGGATATCGCGATATGATCTACGAACAGAATTTTTGAAAGAAAATTTATAGAATTATGTGGATTTATTGGAATGCGTTCGAGGTAAGTAATGTTTCACTTTTTCTAGATTTATCGACAAATTATAATATATTTTTCTGACATGATTTGTGAAACAATGCATGAATTGGATGAATGATATTTTATTATGAAAATATCTTATTTGAAATATTATGATGAAGCATGTTTGAACATATTGATTTCATAATGCATTATATTAATTGATTTCGATACTACATGATTATATGTTTTATTATCGAAATTAGAATATGAAATATGATTTATGAAGAATTATGATATAAGAAACATGATGAATTGACAACCTGACTATGTAAAGGACCCTGCCAATGGGGGCATATACGTTGGCAATTGATTGTCCTGAGGGTTTATGTCGCCAGCGAGACCAGCGACATGTCGCCAGAGAGACCAGCGACAAACCGCCAGAGAGACCAGCGGTTCCAAAGGATATGGCTGCCAGATGATTCGCAGCCTACCGCAAGCAGATACGTGGTATTATGATCCTGCCACAGAGAAAATGTGATCATAGCTCATGGTTGACGAAAAGAATTTAAGAACGAAAGAAATTGAAATCTCGAAAGAAACTTGAATTTTCGAAAAAGAAATGAATTTGGCATGAATTATATTGCATAATTGAAAATTGATTTCGAATTGATGAACTCTATATGCTTATTTTCTATAAATGATTATTTACTTAAACACCTGATGAAATCTGTTGAGAAGTGATCATTGCTTACTGGGCTGTCTAGCTCATTACCTTCTATTTTACTGTTTTTACAGATGTTGAGGAATTAAGATGATACAAGATATGAATGGAAGAGTGATCAGAAGCAGAATCCTTATACTTTTATTTTAGATTGAAAGTCTTATTGAATTTGGTGTAAGACCTATGAATCATTGTTGAATTTATTAAGATATTAAAGAAGAAATTTAGATCGTTATGCTTTGGATTTTGAATTATTGTCTAATTATTTCGTTGTTGTTTTAAAATAGTTTGATAAGATGCCTTGCATGCTTATGGGAAAAGTTTTCTATGAGTATGCGGTGGTTGCCATGACCCTCGATTCACAATCTCGGATCGGGAGCGTGACAGATACTTTGTCTCCTTAGAATGGCATCATCAATATACACTTGCAGTACTCTCAATTCTGATTCGAGCAGCTTCAGACCGTACTCCTCTCATCTTGTATCAAACACGAAGATCACAAAGTATGTCCCCTTCAAACAAACCTTTTCGCTTTGAAAACTTGTCGTTTTCTTGTCCAGGGTTTGAGGAACAGATCACTTCAGGGTGGCATCGGCACCAAAAGCCTATGAAGTCACCGAATACCTAGTTAAAATGTTGAGCTTTCTCAGATCAAAAGTCAAGCATTGGAATAGAGCTGTTGTGGAAAATGTTGTCGCACAGAAGGAGGAACTGAGAATGAGAATAGATTTTATTGACACTGAAGAGGAATCAAGGCAGCTTACACCCTAAGAGATTGATGACACAACTAAACATCATCTTGAAATAAGAAGAACTTTGGAAGCAAAGAGCCCGGGCACAGTGGCTCAGAGATGGGGATCACAACACTAAATTTTTTCATATATGTGTGAGTAATCGAAGGAGGAAGAACACTACTACAGAACTTTGGCAAGGAGACCTTAAGACTACTGCACACATACGAAATAAAATCGGCTTTCTACAAATATTATTTAACACTGTTAGGTTCGACAAAAGGAAGGCTCATCCAGGCAGACTAGGAGATGCTATATCTGGAAGGACCTTTTGATCTCACAGAACTTGAAGACCCGTTTATAGAGGAGGAAATTAGGGAAGCAGTATTTAGCTTGGCTTCAGACAAATCCCCAGGACCAAATAGATTTTCAGTTTCCTTCTACATGAGATTCTGGATATTGTTAAGCTCTTTTAAGAATTCTACAAACACTCAGCGAACATAGGAAGATTAAACAATTCCTTTGTCACTCTCATCCCAAAGAAAATCGATGATTGCATAGTCAAAGACTTCAGGCCTATCAATTTGGTTAACGGATTAGTTAGAATTATATCCAAAGTTCTCTCAAATAGACTCTCAAAGAAGATAAGTTTGCTGATTTCATCCTCTCAACTTGCATTTATTAGAGGAAGAATATATCAGAATGTTTTGTAATGGCCACAGAAATAATAAATTACTACAACAATGAGTCACACAAAGGTATAGTATACAAGATTGATTTTAAAAAGGCATTTGACAATGTCGACTAGATGTTCCTTGTCAAGCTGCTATCAGCCGAAGGTTTGGTCCTAGATGGTGTCACTGGACTGAGGATCTAATCTTCATGGCAAAATCTTCTGTTCTTGTCAGTGGGGAGAAGGAGAAGACATTCAAACTTAAAAAGGGTCTTAGACAAGGAGACCCCCTATCTCTCCAACACTTCCTTCTGGTCGCTGATATACTCGATAGAATGATTAAAACAGCTGGTAGACATCACTTAATCATGGGAGGTGGATCAATTAACATCACTGGGTAACTTCAGATTCTTCTGTTCGCCGATGACACTCTTATCCTCTGTGGTGCGATCTAAACTACATCAAAACTCTTAAATTTCTATTCTACTTTTTCGAGTTGATATTGGGTCTCGAAATAAACTTCAAAAAATCTCAAGTGCTAGGCCTGGGCATCGAAGAGCTGTCACTGAAGAGAGCGGCAGATATCCTAAAAAGCAAAGTGGCTAAGTTTCTCATTACATACTTGGGGCTGCCGCTCCGCTCTTAGAAAAAATTTAGAAGAAGTTGGCCAGATGGAAGGATAAATTAGTTCTCACCAATGCGGTAATCATAAGAATCCCTCTATGTTGGATGAATACACTCCTGCTTCTTCAGTTCATCATTCAAAAAATAAATAAAATCCAAAGATCCTTCATATGGAGAGGTGGTGACGATTGCAAATAGGGGCATTGCCGAATGAAATGGTCAAATATTTGCTGACCTAAACAATTCGAAGGATTAGGAGTTCTCAACCTTAGAATCTTTAATATGATCTTGCTTAATTAGTAAATGGTGGTGGAAGCTATACTCAAATTCTAAAGATCCATGGTGTAAGCTAGCCAAATCCATTCACCTAGCATCCCATCCACACTGGAGGCTGAAGCAAGCACGTAAATCACCTTGCCATTTTGGAAAGGACTAGATGTAGTGCAAAACACATTTCCGCACTTAATCAAATATAGAGTTAGTAATGGAAGAAGTGCTCTATTCTGGGTGCATTGTTGGCTTCATAATCAGCCATTGAAAGACTTCTTTCCATAGCTATATATAGTGGCATCAAACAGCAACGCTTCGATTGCTAGAGTGATGGAAGACTTTCATAATAGTAGACCATTCGGCACCCCACTCCCACGAAGATTAATGGAGGATCTTGAGAGATTAAAAAGAAGCATAGAACCCATCTGTTTGATGAAATGCCCCGATACTATAGCATGGAAATGGTTTAGTGACCGTGAATTTACTACAAGGAAATGTTACCACTTCCTTCAAGATGGAGGAATAAGACCACTCACAAGCAAGGAAATATGAAAAATTTAGATGCCAGATTGTTCACATGGTTGATCGCTAATAACAAAATCCCAACAAAGGCCAACCTCTTTAGGAAGGGAAGGCTCGGAAACATCAACTGCACACTCTGTGGAGACATAACAAAGACCAATGATCATCCTATGCCCGACTGACCCTTCTCACGAGTGGTCTAGACCCATTTATTATCGGATTTGCATCTACTTGAGCTCCCCTCTATACTTCACATACTCTGTTGCACATGGAGGATCAATATTGAAGATCGAGAACAAAGAAATGGAATAGATGCACTCATCACAACTAGCCTGTGGTGCCTTTGGAAAGAATGAAAGAAGAAGATATTCGAATTCCATGCTTATTCTCCAAGGCCAATAGCTTAGTGAATCATTGCACTCTTCCTCTCTTGGACATCTCAAGCGAAAGACAAACAAATGAAACTTTTGGCTCCTATTAGAAATGCCTTGTTTGTTAGAACCTGGGAGTAGACATTGTGGGAGGCATAGGGAGGTGCAACGAGGTAGAACTAGATGTTCTTCACGGCTGGCATCATCAAACTAGAACATCACAAGAGTAGATGTTTGTTAAGCAACCATGATGGCAAGAGGAGTGAGGTTGAAGACAATTCTGGCTCCAACACAACCCTAGATGCCAACTCAGTAATGAACCGAGCATGAAGAAACTCTTGCATTTCCTCTGATATTGCCCAAGGCACTAATGTGGACACTGTTATATCTTGTAAACAACCTACGTAATTATATTAATAAATAATGGAGGTTTAACCTCCCTTCCATCAAAAAAAATATAATTTGGTTTATTATATGGAGATTCATACAAATTGGATGGTGAAAATCTGACTGGGTTTGGAGCCGAATTTGATTGACTTAGTCTAGTGTGCGCGCATATATATATATATATATATATATATATATATATATATATATAATTTTTTAGTACAATATATTATAATTTACTGATTTTAGACAACTTCGTGTATAAAAAAGAAATATATAAAAATATTGATTTTTATGTATATGTGATTTGATTAGAGGGAGAAAAGGAGGAAATTTTGATTCCGCTTATCTCAAACCTTTCAAAGAATATAGTAACAAAATAATAGACGGGTGATAATTGGGTTCCAGGTTCTTTTATTTTAGCTTTTATTAAAGATGAATAATCACCCTATTTATCTATTTATACTAGTGAGGTCATCTCTCTTAGAATATAGATTGGATTTTTCTTCTTGATAAAAGGGGTTAGAAACTCTCTAAAATAGTAAATAATTTATATTAGGATGAATTCACCTTGGAGCTAGATCTTGCCTGCTTCCTTTGGATTGGAAGATGTGCTTGTCAAATTTTGTATTGGAAGATAGGTTTGGCCACTGATGAGGGCCAAACATTACAATATCCTCACGCTAGGAAGAATGCACCAATAGCTTGAGGATTCTTTTACCTGTATAGATCTTGAAAAAATATTCAATTTTACAAAAAAGAGTTATGGACTTTGATAATTTTAATATGCAATTTAGTCTTAAATAGCTATTCTAGCTCAAAATAGATCTAGTGATCGTCCTAGATTAAGGCTCTTTTTGTTAGAGAATTAACAATCTTGCGACTAAACTTAAATATAGGGAAGCTCCTACTTCCTCTTTCTATAAATGACTAGTCAGTCTTGTTGGGGAGTTCATCTTTTTTGCCTTCAAAAATTTTTGAACCTTTCATGATTGATTTTCAAGAATTTATAGCCTTCAAATTTGAATTTAGTACTTTTGTTAATGAATTTAGCCTCTCTTGAGAAGTATCTACGTCTTTCAACATCAGCACAATAAATTTCTTAAAAATATTAACTAGCCATCCTACATTTACAGCTATCACAAGGGCAATATTTTCTTATTTATTGGTAGTGATCATCAAGAAATCTTTTCATCCCTTACAAGCTAGCACTTTTGGTGTTGCCTATAGAAGAATATGTCCTGATCCCATAGATAGGAGCTCTCAAAGATGGCCTGACATAAGTCCAGAGGAACAAATCCATAGGTTATCTTATCAATATACATTTAGGTTTTAGTGAATTTGAAGGTATACTATCAATGATCTTCAATTCAACTTCATTATAAATCCAAACAAGAGGGTAGGGATATGGACGTAGAGTATTCTATAGTCCTAGTTTTTGAACTAGGCCACTAAAAATAGGTTCTTCTTAATTCAAAGGGTTTATGATGGCTTTAACGATGCTTTGCTTTACTTGGATATATAGGCAAAAGAGTTTTTATTGCTCCTTTGAGTCTAATCTAGTTGTTACTTTAGGGTTTTTTATAATTAAGATCAATTTCGAGTCTTCTTGCCCAAGCTCAATCAATTTTTCAACTTCAATGACCATGAGGGTCACGTTCCTTTTTTCCTTGGCATCCTCATTATTTGTCTTTCATTTTGAGTATAGCTTCAGATCAAGCTTCCAACACTTCTCTTTTATATGACAACTAATATTAGAATGATCATGGTATTTTTTTTTTATCTAGTATTACCTTGCATCTTACCCTCCTCGTTCCATCAAAATTTTTATTACATGTGCTCAGTGACTTCTCATGTTTCGTGCCTTTCCTCATTCTATTTCTATCTCCCATCTCAATAGCTTTCATACTAGTTTCTCTCATGCTTTCAACTTTGAAAAGCTTTAGCTATCGTTCTAGATGCTCTCATGAAAATCTCTAATGTATATTGTGAAGACTACATTAGCATTTCTAGAGGTCCATGGAGAGATAGGCCACTTATGGAATTTGTTGGTTTAGTCCAATATAGATTGGCTATACATTTGCTAAAATTATTGATAAGGTAGCTTATCGATCTTTCTTATAGTTGATAGGATAAAACTGATGCTTGATTAAAAGTTTGAATTTATTTGATAACACATCAAAAACATCATTCATTTTCATATTGCAATTTTACTAAGGGGATGGGTAGAAAGCTTTAAACAAGCAAAAGTAATTATGGACACTCAAATATGCATAAACAATATAATAAAATTTCTAGTTGATCTATCTAGTCATTTAGCTTTTCCTCATTGATGGATTTATCATGCATCTGATTCATTCCTTAACTTGAAAGATGTAATGACTGGCAAGAAAAATAATAAAATAAAAAAAAGAGAGAAAAAAATAAAGAAGAGAGAGAACAAGAGAAGAATAAGACCACACAAAAATTTATATGGTTCGGTCTATTGACCTACGTCCATGGTTAAGATAGTGCAAAAGCTTCACTATAAAAAAATTGAAGATTATAGAGACAAAATTATCTCACAAAGTCTAGACTCTAATCCTTTAGATCTCTAGAACACTCAATTACAACTCTCAATTACCACTTCTCCCTTTATAGTTACAAGGGATATATATATAATAGAGTAAATTAATTTAGACTCAAATTGATATTCTTTTAATAAATCAATTTAGGCCAGTACTCTAATTCGATATGGACTTGAATTATCATCCAAAATAGACCTTTAGTTGATGTAGACTTATCCTACTAGAAGTAAAATTCAAGATAAACTCAACAAATCTCCATCTTATCTCCTTTCCACTTACTCCATAAGGGCATCAATCTCTACAAATACCAATCAAGTGCAAACAATGCTTGAACTTGTTAATTAGAAGTGGCTTTGTTAATATATCAACTGAATTCTCTATAATAATTATCTTCTAAACTGCAACAATATCATTATTGATGATCTTTGATTAAAATGATACTTAACAATAATGTTCTTGGTCTACTCGTAATACATTGAATTTTTGGCCAAATGAATGACACTAGCTATCACTATGCAAAATTATCAATTATTACTGTAAGCCAAGACTATCAATGAAATCATGCAACCATGTAGCTTCTCTGACTCCCTTTGTTACAGCCATATACTCTACTTCAGTTGTAGATAAGATAATTATAGACTGAAGTATAGCTTTCCACATAATAGTTAACCAAAAGAGTAAAAATATATTATGTCAATGATCATTATTTATCCAAATTATATGCATAATCAAAATTAACATAGTTTGCAATACTATTAATTGATTTGCTACTTTGATAGACTAAGCCAACATTTGTAGAGACTCTTAAATATCTCATGATCCATTTCATGGCCTACCAATATGTCTTCCCAAGATTTTTTATGTATTAACTAACTACACTATAACAATATATGAAATATCAGATTTAATACAAACTATAGCATACATCAAGCTACCAACTGCACTAGCATATAGAACACATGACATGTACTCCATCTCCTCCTCGGTGACAAATGAAGTAGATAATTTAAAGTGTGTAGCCAATGAAATACTTACTAATTTGGATCTATCCATACCAAAGTGTTTAAGCATATTATGTATGTATTTTTTTTGAGAAAGTACAATAACCAACTTGATGATATCTATAGATCTCCATCCCTAAAATCTTCTTTGCCACATCCAAATTTTTTATTTCAAGTTCACTACTCAATTAAATTTTAACCTATTGATTTCAGATTTATCCTTAGCTATAATCAACATATCATCAACATGCAACAAAAAATATATAAAAAAAATTATTTGAAAATTTTCTATAATAAACACAACTATCATAGTGATTTCTGGTCTAACCATTATTAATCATGAAGGTGTTAAATCTTCTATACTATTATCTAGATATTTGCTTCAAACTATATTAAGATTTCTTCAATAGACAAAAGTAATTCTCTTTATCTGGAACAAGAAATCTCTTTAGCTATAATACAGATTTGCTCCTCCAACTCACTATACAAAAAGACAGTTTTAACATCAAGCTGCTCCAACTCAAAATCAAACACACAAACCATATTAAATATACGGAGCTGTGTTTCACAATAAGAGAGAACACTTTATGAAAGTTCAATCTCTTCTTTTGAGCATAGCTTGTTGCAATTGACCATACTTTAAACCGTGCTATCATAGCCTTAGAAATTCTTTCTTTCTTCTTAAAAACTTATTACATCCTACTACTCTTTTATCCTTAGGCAATTGAAATAAATTTCAAATATGATTTTTTTGAAGTGACTCAATTTTTTCATTTATAATTGTGATTCATTCTGTAGATTCTTTGCTGTTAACTATACATTGATATGAGGAAGGTTCCACACTCTTAATACTTTCAGCTGCTACAAAAGTATAAACAACTATATTTGCATATCATGAAGGTGATTTAACTTGCCTCCTCTCCTTATCAGTAACAATATTATACTACTGTTGCTGTAGTGACATATAATCCTATATAAAATCTTATATCTCATCTCATTGGATTGAATTGGAGAGTTTTGTGATACTCTTCTTGGAGCTTCAATATCAAGTTTCACCTATTAACTAACATGACGGTTTATACTTGCACTGTCAATAGATTTTTTCTACTAATTTACTATAGCAGACTCATTAAAAATAGCATCTCTACTAATAATAATTTGGATGACTTAGGATCATTTGTATGTCACAATCTATATCCCTTCACCCCATCTATATATATTTGTATCTTTTTGCCCTTCATTCAAGTTTGTCATCATTTATATGAACATATGTAAGGAAACTAAATATTCTAAAATTAGAATAATTAACAAAATGACTAGACTATATCTCTTGTAGATCTTGCACTCAATTGCAGTTAATGGAGACTAATTTACTAAGTACTGTGCAATATTAACTACTTCAACCTAGAAAGTTTTATCAAGAGTAATATTTAATATATAACATATAACGTGCTCTCTCCATGAGTATCCCATTCATCTATTCTATAACTCTATTTTGCTATAGTATTTTTTGTATAGTGTGATATCTCACTATACTTTTATTCTTGTAGAACCTTATCAAATTCACTTGAACAGTACTCTAAGCCATTATTGGTTATCAGTATTTTAATATTTTTTGGATCTGCTTCTCAACCAAGACTTTCCACTATTTGAATTTAACAAACACTTCATCTTTATGTTTTAAAAAATATACCCAAAATTTTCTAGGATAATCATCAATAAATATTGAAAAATAATGATGTCCACTCCTCAATTCATTTGGAAGGAGACCTCGAGGTCTAAATAGATGTAATCCAATATACCTTTGGTATTGTAAATACTAGCAATAAATTTTACCCTACATTATTTGCCAAATATACAATGTTCATAGAAGTTCAATTTTTCTATCTTCACACCATCAAGCAAACTTCTCTTGAATAGATCATCATCCCTCTCTTGTTTATATGCTCTAAATGTATAACTAAGTAGCATCCTTATCTGACAACTTTGATGATAAAAAAGCTGCTACGGTATCTATTGTTGTTTTACTCAGTAAGTGATACAATTTGTTAACTATCTTTTCATCACTATAAGAGCTCCCTTAGATATTTTTAGCAAACTATTCTCACCAGTATACTTATAACCATGAGAATTTATAGTACTTTAGGAAACCAGGTTCTTTTTCAATTTTGAAACATATCAAGCTTCTAAAATCCTCACAATATTGTTGTACATCTTAATTTGAATTATTCCAACACTAATAACCATAATGGATTTATTATCTCCCAATAAAAATTTTGCTTTCTTAATCTAGTAGATAGAAAATCAATCTCTATTAGGAGTCATATGAAAGGAATAACCAGAATCAATAATCCACTCTATTTCAAAGCTACCGATATTGATTGACCGAATCTCATAAACAGTATTATCAAAAAAATTTTATGCTACACTAATATTAGCTTCAGAGACAGGCTCTCTCTCTTTTCACTGTTCCTATTCTTTTTGGATAAAATCTTCTAATATGTCCTTCCTTGTGACAATGAAAAGAATGGATATTTTTATGTTTTGATTTTAATCTAGACATATCTTTACTGCTAGAACTCTTTTTTTTGCTCCTACCTTTAACAATCAAGCCTTTTCCTTGATTCTTCTCATAACTTTCAGACATCTTTTTCTTCAACTCTTTAAATTGCGAGATATCTTTTAAATAACTAGATAAAATAGATTCTCTAATATACCATATGGTATCAACAAAGTTCTCATAAGAGGATGGTGTGAGCATAATAAAATAAGAATTTGATCTTCATCATCAATTTGAATACTGATATTTCTTAAATCCAAAATAATTTTATTAAATTCATCTATATGATCTTTTATGAATGCACCTTCTTTCATGTATAGGTAGTAATGCCAATGCTTCAAGTATAATCTGTTTGTGAGTGACTTGGTATGTATCCACTTTCTAATTTTAATCATAGTAGAACAGTTGTTTTCTCTTCAACAACTTCTCTGAGCACTTAATTTACCTAATATAATAGAATTGTGCTATATGCCTTCGACAATAGCTCCTCCTTACCCCCATCGAATATGCTATCCCATAACTTTTTTTTACCTTCCAATGCCTTCCATAGATCTTGTTGCACTAAAAGGGCTTGCATATTAACCTGTCAGATATTGAAGTTGTTCGCATCATTGAACTTCTTGATTTCCAATTTTGCAATCATTATCATAAAACTCTAATAAAAAAAACTAAGGCTCTAATACCACTTGTTGCGACTGGCAAGGAGAATAGTGAAATAGGAAGGAAAAAGAAGAGAAAAAAATAAAGAAGAGAGAGAACAAGAGAAGAACAAAAGCATATAAAAATTTATATGGTTCAGTCTATTGATCTAGGAGAAAAAAATAGAGAAGAGAGAGAACAAGATAAGAATAAAAGCATAAAAAAATTTATGTGGTTCAGTTTATTGATCTATGTCTACAAGCAGAAATAGTATAAAAACTTCACTATCAAAACTAGAGATTATAGAGTACAAAATTATTTCACAAATTCTACCCTCCAATCCACTAGATCTCTAGAACACTTAATTACAACTCTCAATTAGTACTCCTTTAAGAGTTATAAGAGATATATAAAATGGAGTAAATTGATTTAGAGTCAAACTAGTAATCCTATAATAAACCAGTTTCAGCTAGTATTCTAATTCAATATGGATTTGAATTAGCTATTCAAAATAAACCTTCACTTGATGTAGACTTGTCCCACTAGAAGCAAAATTTAAGACAAACTCAACAAAATGCTAAAGTAATGAGTGTTTTTCTATGGATCAATCTTATTCTTCACTTAAGGACTAGTGATTATGGCTAGATGTTGGAGATAGCTTCAAATAAAAGTTACGGTGTTGGAGTCGAAGGCATCCATTGAGACAAACTTTATGAGTTGTGTTATCTTTTTCTCCAACTACTCAAGATATCCTTTTACATCATCATCTATTATTAGGATAGAAGTAATCAATCCATTTTGTTGTTCTATGTACTTTGAGTACTTGAAGTTTTCTTCTATCAATTTATACTACTCGTTGGCCTGTACTAGATCCGAGAGCTCAATAGATATAGGTCCCTAGGCTATGGTACTAAATTTAATTAGAGAGAGAAGGAACTAATTCCTTCAATTTGCTCACCTAGGACATTAAAAAAAAAAGAAACAAAATAATAGAGTAGTGAAAGTAGACTCCAGATTAGTTTTAGCTTTCATTGAAGGTTAATAAAATTGTTACATAAATCATCTATTCATACTAGTCCCACCTTTTGAAATTTTGGTTACATTCCTCTTTTAGTTGAAAGAGATTAAATTTTTCTAACATAGTAAATAATTTACTAAACAAAATTTATTTAAAATCTAGATCTTGACTTTCATTTCAATTTTCTCTTTTATAATAGTTTACGTTTGTTTAGAAGATATGCCTTGGTCAAGGCCTTGGATAGAAACAAAAGGTTAATTTTGACATTCATTTTGAGCCCCAAAGATCATTGTACTTCAATATCATCAGGTATGATGAACACCTTAATGGTAGTCTCACCCTTAGAGATCTCAATATGTTACTCAATTAGAAAGAGATATATCACCTAAGAAAGTTATAGCCTCTAGAAGTTTTGATGAGCAATTAGCCTGGGATGTTATGATTTCTTAAACCTGAATGCTCCCCATACTTATCCAAGGTGACCTTGTGATCCATAATGGGTTTAATTATCTTCCTGGTTTAATTAGTATTTTGATCTTTATAGATCAAATACAAAGTACAGAACCTCCCAAAATATATAAATTTTTAAATTTAAATAGTTTAGATTCATAGAACATATCTATTAATTTAAATTTATATTTTTTTAACCTTCAATTGTAAAATTCATAATGAATGTGAAGTCCACAAATATATAGATTTAGTATATAACATTGAAACCATCCAAACAAACTCCTTTTAGTTGGTCTCATGAAGATTCTCGTGTATAGAATTCCATCTCTACTAAGAATCCCATATCTTTTCCAACTCTAAAGAAATTACAAAGTCTTGGGAAGATTGATTTGAACTTCAATAATTATTCTTTCAAAATTCAAACAACATCTCTTAGATTTAATATAATGCATCATGACCATTAAAAAATTATTTTCATCGAACATATCAAATCCCTATCTATGTCAGGGTCATGTTTATTGCAATCCAATATGATGAATTTGAGTGTGCTAATGGTATTTATACTGCAGAAAACATGTTTTATCCACTTAATATGGAATCAGCTTTGAGTATTCGGGAATGATATGACATAATTTGAAAACAATGAACTCTGAGTTTGGCATTCATATTTCAAATATTCCAAATTTTTAGTCTAGTCATCTCTATACATGCATGACTTCTACCATCTTAGTTATGTGTGGTTAAAATAGCCAACAAGTTATATCCAATTAATATGGGCAAAGCTTTAAATATTCAGGTGTGACATGTTAGAAGTTGAAAAAGGATCTCCTAGTTTGACATTTGGATTTGGAAATAGAGAAAAAAAGAAAAGAGAGAAGAAATGAAGGTGTTTGAACATGAAATAGTATTCTCTTTCTATATGCACTTGCATAGGCATGTCCAGTTGTACTTGAAGGACTAAAATTTCAATCAAAAGAAAATTATTACTATGTTACATATAGGTTTTGATCACATTTTGACATCCAAAATATTAGAACCTTATCAAGGACTATGAAGTATCAATTTTAGATATCTCAAGGAGTACTTTCCAACAAGTCTAAGATCATTGAAATTTGACACTTCTATAAAGAAATATGGCTTTTCAAAAATTGAAAACAATTCCGTATTAAATTACAACAATAGTTTTCTATATTTTTTGACCCAAATATTGTGCAAAATTTTGCTCAAGGCTATGAGATACAAAACGTAAATCTTAAATAAAGCTTTCCAACAAATCCTATATCTCTATAAAAGAACTATGCCTTTGAAAACTTATAGGTTCCATGAAACTCTAGTATACTTCAATGGCTTGATCTTAGACATAGGTTGTAATACCATAGTTTTATAATTATACTTATTATATTATAAGTCTTAATCTAATATAATATACTTATATTGTATAATTGAATAGCCTGGTCAAATTTTAATTTCCAAAGCTATAATAATACACTATTATGATTCTTCACAAATTTCATAATTAAGGTATAGTTTGGCATCACTCTCATTTTTCTACTTTTTAGAGACAAATAAATTTTTATTTTTCTAATTTAAAAAATAAACAGGTTAGATATAACTAATTATTTCTAAAACAAGCATAGTGATGGATAGATGTGGTATTTTTGACAAAGTTGGTGGAGGTGGCTATGGGGTTAGTGGTAGGGTCCATGACAGTATGATAAAGCTAACAGCAATGATGGTGATGACTTGATAGAGGCACTAATAATGGTGGCACTCATGGAAGTTGTAACAATAGTGGTTGAGGGCATCAACAATATGCCAAAGATAACAATGATGATAAGGTCATAAAGGTGATGGCAACAAAGGTGATAGTAGCATTGGTAGTGGTGGTAGTGGGGGCACAAGCTATATAGGCACATGGTAGCTAAAGGCAGCAATGACGATTGCAATAAGATCAATAATTAGAATGAGGTGATAACAATGGTGGTAATAATAGTAATGCTTAAGGTGGTGGTGCACATGCTATTAGTGGTGATGATAAAAGATATAAGTTTCTCATTTTTGAAATTATGAAAGTAAGAATTTCCTATCATTTTATTTTGTAGAAATAAGAATAACTAGAGGAAAATAGAAAACAAAAAAAATGATAGCACCAAACATGTTTTGCTCCATTTTTGTATTTTTTTTTAAGAATAAGAAATAAAGTGATGCCAAGCAAACCCTTAGTAATTATATGAACATTATATTTATTCATTCTACACATGTATTTCCATATATAGTTTTGCTAGTAATAGGAAAAAATGAATTATAGATGGTTGTTATTTTATTTTTTATTTTATATATTCTCTTGGATGAATATTATGATGTATTTTTATATTAAATTAACTATTTATTTGATGGAAGATAATCATTAAAACAAAAGAAGAAGAAACAAAGAGAGACTCCATAAGAGCATTTATATACAAAACTTATTACAACAAAAGTAGTCTACAATGATAGAATTTTAGTAACACTAGCAAAATCTTTTATTATAAATAGTCTCTAATAATGACTTTAATAAATATTACAAAAGATATATGATATTGCAGGTTGTTAAGAGTGTAGTTATTATATAGTGATAGTAAATAATTACGGCTATAAGAAATTGTAACAATTATTTACATATGTTTTAATGGTTATTTATTGTAACTGTTATATAGTAGCAGTTTTAAAAATTATCATCAAAGGAAAACAATATTGTAACAGTTATTTATAGTTGTTGCTAAAATTTTTTATGTTATAATGATACTTTTTAAGGATAATAATATCACTACCTATGTGGTAGCCCAGTTGGAATGGGCCATTAACCACATTCCCTCACGTCCGAGATTTGAGCCACAATGGGAGTCGATTAAATGAGGATTTTATTCGATGCGTGGATGTGGTCAAAGTGGGATGGTTTCTAATCCCTCAGTGCGTGGGTGGTGCTATGGTGACGTACTCATCCGTCATGGTAGCCAAGAGCCCCACGTATGATGGGGAGTGGCTGAGCTGGCTCTCATTATCACCATACATCGAATATTTTTCAATGAAGTGGGGGCTCTAATGGTCATGCCTAGAGGAGGTAGCTATGCTGATCGCTCCCCCTCACTCCATCATTTTTATCAAAAAAAAGACAATAATATTTAGTTAAATAGAACTTACTTAATATTAACTATTTATTGATAAAATAAATTCTATCGTATATACAATGTTTTATAACTAATAGTTTTCATTGATAATTATTTATATTTATTTTTATGATAAACTAGTATCATTTTAAATTGATTTTAGATTTTTTGATAATATTTTATTACTAAAGATACATTTGAATTATTTATAAATAAATATCACATATATTTAATAAACTTTAAAAAATAATGAGGTTTCAATTATATATATGTTAACTAGTATATATTCTAGTTGTACTAAATAATTTTTATATATATGTTCAGTATGCAATTTTTAACTTTATTTCACCAGACCTATTTACTAAACCAATTACATGATTAGTAAGTCAGATAAGTAGCTGGAGAAGTATTGGTTGATTTTCAGCTTGGAATTTTTAATTTATTCCATAATACTTTAATATATGCAAGAGATTATTAATTAATTAAAGATGTTGTGATGGTCTGGTCCAATTGCACCAGCCCATTAGAAATTAGCCCATGTCCCATCCAAAATAAAAAAAATAAAGAAAAAAAAAAGAGAATTTGACATGAAAACAATCTCTTAAGGCAACCAAAAATCCTAAAAATTCTCCTATAAATCTCTCCCTCCCCTCCCCCATCAAAGCACTTCATGATAAATACTAGCCCTCCTCCGCTCTTCTTCCTCTCTCTTTCTCCTAATTGTTGATGGATCCCTTTCATTGTGTCTGTCGAAAATTAGGGTAGGAGATAGCACTGGAGCCAAGATAAAAGATCCTTCCTTTCTTCTCTTTCTCTTCCCTTCTTCCCATGTCTTGTGCATGGCCGTCGGCTGTCGGATTCATTAAAAATCCACCACGAAGAGATCTCTTATTTTTTCGACCATTCTTTTGCTTTTTTTGGATGCCGGCATTGCCATCTCCTGAGGCTAAGCTTTAGGCCAAGTACCCTGGCCTCCCCACGACCCTCCACAATAGTGCCATGGCCATTGGTGATCAGTCAATGGCTAGAAAAATCAAGAAAAGAGTCAGGATGCCCTATTTTTTGAGCCCATTTTCATGATTTTCTGTTGGTCAATCCTCATCACTAGCTATCCTTTGTCCCATGACAGTCGGCTACCCGCTGTCGGGCCTCCGACTATGCCATCACAACTCATCGGAGCACCATCCACCTCCCGTATCCCTCCCTGTTCAGCCAAGAAAAGAAGAAGAAGAAGAAGAAGAAGAAGAAGAAGAAGAAGAAGAAGAGAAGAGAAGAAAAGAAGAGAAAAGAAAAGAAAAAGAGAGAGAATTCTCTCTTATCTCTCTCTCCTTCTCTCTCTAGGATTTTTCTCTCTCCACCTACTCTCTTTCTCTATCTATCTGATCCATGGATTTCAGTATAAACTTCAGATGATCTTTTCAAAGATGTCAGAAATCACTACGATATCCGTGCAAGATATCAGACCCACCCCAATTATATCGAATTTCTTTGAAATTCACTATTGATGAACCCTATTACTCGATTGTGTTCTCAATTCCAATCTATACTTCATGATTCCTTAATTGAGTCACTTAGATCTAACTCTTGGCTAGGAGGCCCTGAATTATTCCAGTGACCAGACAGCCTATTTGACCAACCATCCAACCTACAATCTTCTTTTCTTATGATTGAATATATCAAATTAAAATTAATTATATTTTTAATATGTTAACTAGATTGATAAATTCATTAAGTTAAGTTTGAAGGGATAGGATAGAAAAGATAAGTAACCGCAACACTTCTTATTTATTTTGAATTATCGATTATTTTATCATAAAAAATTATTCTATTTTTTATAAAAATAGGATCAAGCATATATATTATGAAATTCATGATTTATCATAAGATAGTGATTTCATGAATATTCTAATATGAATGATTTTTTATAAAATATGAACTTCATATTTATGAAATTTATCTTTTGTTATGAAAAAAATAATTTCATGATTATTTTACTATTAAAAATTATTTATAGACTATGATCTCTATAAAATTATCTAGTATCTTATTTATGCATGATTTAAAAAAATATAATTTGATGAAATATGATTTAAAGAATACTTATTTTAAGAAATATGATAAATGACTTTTAAATAGCTAGTATGATCCTATCAGTAGATAATAGTTATTAACATATGATCCTATCAGTAGATAATAAAAATTGACATACGATCCTACCAATGGATAATAATAGTTGGTATATGACTGACTAATGGATAATAGTAGTTGATATATAATCCTATCAATAGGTAATAGTAGTTGGTATAGGACCCTACTAACAAATAATAATAGTTGGTACATAACCTTACCAATAGATAATAATCATCGATATTTTGACGATTATGGCTCTATCATGGGTATAAAATGATCTTAATATTTAATTTGGAAGAATTATTAAGAATTATGATATGGTAAAATGATAAATGATTTATGACTTTATCTATAAAGTTGACATGATTTATGAATTTTTTATAATATGTATTAAAAACTATGTTTATATAAATTGCATGATTTATGCATATACAAGAGCATCATTGATTTATGATATATTGTTGCTATAAAAAATTTTATATTTTTATGGTAATTATCTTCTCTCAATAATTTATTGATGTATATATAAACTTATACTTGATCCAGTAAGCTAGTGTAAGATTACTTGCTGAGCTGGTATAACTCATATCTTTTTTTTTTTCTATCCAGATGAATAAGATTAGAAATAAAGGATGACCCAGATTTGAGAATTTATACTATCAAGCTTGAAGATTTTACAGTTGAATCTTAATTTATTGGATAATTATTGACTTGTAGTCAACTTTTAATAATTTTGAAATATGAATTTGGTATTTGATTTTGAACTTAGATGCTTTAAATCAATTTGATTTATTTACTTGATAAATAATAAAATTAATTTTTTTATTATAACTTATTTATGATGAATTTTATCTGATTATGATGTTAGACTTCGTGTTATTGAGGGCAACATCCTTTCGTAGCATGGCTATGTTATGTTTCAGATTTGAGGTGTGATATTTTATGATATCAGAGTAATAGATTTAATCTGGATAAACTTAAAATTTATCAATAGATAATTAGGTCTCATTTAGCTATATCATATTTAATTAAATAAGAGTAGATAAGTTTTCTTAAAGTTCCTATTGCTTATTTAAGGAATTGATTAATACTTGTATTTTTGATAGGTGATGATGAGCAATAGAAAGGATGAAGTCTTGACGAATTTTGCCACTAAAAGGAGAGAAGCAAGAAGGACTACGAGAAGAGATGCTAACCAACCAGTTGAGTAGACTCCTAATGTGCTAGCCACTCAGATAGTTGTTACTGGAGTTTGCGAAGTGGTGGCTCAATTTTTTTAGCAACAATAGAGATACAAGCCGCTCCTCAACCTGCACTATCTTTAAAATCATATTATGAGAGTTTTAGAGGCTCAACCCATCACTATTTGAGATGGACCTGATCCTTTAATTGTGGAGACCTGAATTTGGAAAATGAAAAGATATTTGATGCACTACAGTATTCTAAGAATGTGAATATTAAGCTAGCCATTTCATGCTAAACAAAATACCAAATTTTGGTGGACTACAATAAAAGCTGCATGTGGGAGTACTAAAATAACCAGCTGACATAGGAGAGTTTAAGAATATATTTTACAATCAATATTTTTTTGACTCAATGAGATTAGTAAAAGAGAACGAATTTTTGGCTTTGAGAAAAAAAGATGACATGATAGTACTGGAATATGCAAAAAATTTAACGAGTTAGGTCATTTTTGCCCTCAGCTTATGGAGTCTAAAGATGCAATGTAAATAGACTTGAGCATGGTTTAAGATATAAAATTTAGTCCTGCTTGTCCTGTCACCTTTTTAACAACTACAAGATTACTGGAATAGATTTGAAAATTGAAACAGATATTAAAAGATCAAAACAAAAAGAGAGGGTAGGAAGAGGTCTAAACCAATAGAAACTCAGAGTAACCAATATGACAACTTGAAGAATAACTCCAACAAGAAGAAAGAAGCAGAGACTTATGAGTATTGTGGTAAAAATTATAGTGGGCTTTGCTTTAAGAAACTCAAGATGTGCTTTGAGTGCAGCAAGAAGGGATATTTGGCAGGAATTGTTTTAACAACAAGAACAACTCTAAGTCCTCCAAACAGTAGATCAAAAATAATAAGGGAATGTATGAGTTTTTGCTTTAACTGAGCAGGATGCCAGTGCAAGTGATCAAGTAGTTACAAATATCATTCTAGTCAACCCATAGATGCTCATATGATATTTGATTATGATTTTTTTTCATTTCTTTGTGTCTTCCAAGTTATGTATATAGAATTGAATAAGCCATTATATGCTATACCTTCTCCTAAGAAAGTTATACTCACTAGTGTTTTGTTTAAGAATTGAATCATTCTAGATAAAGAAGCTAGGGTTGATGGAAATTGGTCTAAAATATGAGTTCTAGAAGTATGGGTTTAGATCAAAGTTGCTAAGCAAAAGTATGGTAAAGATGATTTGAAGACAAAGTATTCTCATTAGTTTGAAGATGAAGATACATCAAGTTTTGAGGTGAATTTTTTTTTAAGGAGGTAGAATGTGATGTTCTGATCCAATTGGACCAGCCCATTAGAAATTAGCCCACATCCCACCCAAAACCAAAAAAAAGGAACAAAGGCTCCCATCGAGAGTCTTCTTTTCCATCGAATCTGACATGAAAATAATCTCTTAGGGCTATCAAAATCATGAAAAATCTCCTATAAATCTCCCCCTCCCCCCTCCAAAGCACTTCACGATGAACACCGACCCTTCTCCTCTCTTCTTCCTCTCTCTTTCTCCTGATTGTCGTCGGATCCCTTTCATTGTGCCTGCTAAAAATTAGGGTTGGAGGAACTACCGAAGCGAGGTAAAAGCCCCTCCGTTCCTTCTCTCTCTATTCCCTTCTTCCCATGCCTTTGTGTAGGGCCGCCGGCCATTGGATTCATTGGAAATCCACTACGAAGAGATCTCCTATTTTTTCAACCATTCTTTTGCTTTTTTTTGCTGTCGGCATTGCCATCTCCTGAGGCTAAGCTTTAGGCCAAGTTCCCCAGCCTCCCTATGACCCTTCATAATGGTGCCATGACTGTCGGTGATTGGCCAATGGCTAGAAAATCAAGAAAAGAGTTGAGGTGCCCTATTTTTCAAGGCTTTTTCCATGATTTTCCATCGGTCGATCCTCGCTGCTAGCTATCTCTTACCCTATGACCATCGGCTACTTGCTATCAAACCTCCAACTATGCCATCGCACCCCATCGAGCACCATCCACCTCCTATATCTTCCCCTATTCGGCCAAAAAAAGAAGAAGAAGAAGAAAAGAAGAGAAAAAAAAAGAAAGAGAGAATTCTCTCTTATCTCTCTCTCTTTCTCTCTCTAAAATTTTTCTCTCCCCACCTGCTCTCTTTCTCTCTCTATCTGATCTATAGACCCCGGTATAAACTTGAGATGATCTTTTTAAAGAGACCCAGAATCACTTCGATATCTATCACGATATCAGATCCTATCCCGATCATGTTGAATACCATTGAAATCCACTATTGATAAATTCTATTAATCGATTTTGGTCTTGATTTTAATCTATGCTCCATAATTTTTTGATCGAGTCACTTAAATCTGACCCTCGCTAGGAGGCTTTGAATTGCTCTGATGATTGGACAGCTTGTTAGATTGACCATCCAATCTATAATCTTCTTTCCTTATGATTAATTTATTGAATAAAAATTATTATATTTTTTAATATATTAAATAATTTTATAAATTCATCGAGTCAAGTTTGAAGATTATGATGGAAGAGATAAGTAACCCAAACACTTATTATTATTTTTTAAATTATTTATTATTTTATCATAAAAAATATTCTATATTTTTATAAAAATAGATCGAGCATATGTATTATGAAATTTATAATTTATCATAAGATAGTGATTTTATAAATATTCTAGTATGGATGATTTTTATGATATATGAACTTCATATTTATGAAAGTTATCTTTTGTTATGAAAAGAATGATTTCATGATTATTTTACTATTAAAAATTATTTATAGACCATGCGTTCTATAAAATTATCTAGTATCTTATTTATGCATGAGTTAAGAAAAATATGATTTGATAAATATGATTTAAAAAATACTTATTAAGAAATATGTAAAAGGCTCTTAGATTCTCTATATGATTCTATTAGTAGATAATAGTAATTGACATACAATCCTACAATGAATAATAGTAGTTGGCATACGACCCTATCAATGGATAACAGTACTTAGTATATGATCCTATAATAGATAATAGTAGTTGGTATATGATCCTACCAAGGATAATAGTAGTTGATATACGATCTTGCCAACAATAATAGTAATTGGTACATAACCTTACCAATAGATAATAGCAGTTGGTATTTTGATGATTATGGCTTTGTCATAGGTATAAAGTGACCTTACATTTAATCTAAAAAAATATTAAAAATTATGATATGATAAAATAATAAATAATTTATGACTTTATATATAAAGTTGACATGATTTATAAATTTATTTATAGTATGTATTGAAAATTATGTTTATGTAAATTGCATGATTTATGCATATGCAAGAGCATCATTGATTATAATATATTATTACTATAAAAAATTTTATATTATAATGATAATCATTTTTTTAAATAATTTATTGATATATGTATAAACTTATGCTTAATCTGGTAAGATTGTTGGAAAATATTCCTAAAGTCAATTGTATGACGATTGTGTAATTATAAATGTATAGAATTGATAAATAATAAAAGTTATTTGATATTTTTTATCATAAAGATACATCTTCTAACGAACTCCTATGTTGTAATAAAGTTTTTGGACTATTTGATCGATAAAGAGGATTTATTGCGTGATCCTTAAATTGGTTCACGACAAATGATACGCTATTACTAGGAGATAGCGATATCAAGTGTAGGTCGTTGTGTGCCATATGTATTGATTGTCTCGTAATTAAATAGTATGGAGATACTGGTATGACATACAGGTGAGATATAGGAGTACATCATTACTAAACGTGACCAACTGTAGAGTACTCTGCTTCAAGGGTAGCTCGTGAAGGGTATAGGTATAAGTATCCCTCCGACCTGAGATCACCACGATGACTTGCAAGCAACTCACTATACTTTGTGCCAGACTAACTGAGTTTTTAATTCAGTGATGGAAGATTTTTGATATAGTCAAGTACTTATCAAGTCAGTGCGTGAGTCAAGATGGGATTGACCTCTCCGAATTAGTAGGAGATATGCATCATGTATTTCAATTTAGCAAAATCTGAATCCGGATAATTCATGTGATGGTTTAAAAAAGATTGAAATATAATGTGGATGACTTATCTAAGATTGATAGTTAAATCCTAGGTCATCCTCGAGTATTAGGATAAAAAAGATGAATTATACGGTAACCATACGCCAATAAGTTCTTGAATGTTGCTTCGCCTTCATTCGACTATCTGGATGTGGATCACCATTGCTAGATGGTTACATTGATTGGTTCAGAAAGGTGTTCCTGTGCTACCAGCTTAGGTTCGAACCTATGGGGTCACACTTAAAAGAAGTTTCTGACTGATTATGTGGCTAATCAACGATTGAGAATCATTCAAGGCTTAATCGTCAATTTGATTGTTGGTTAATCTTATGCAAAAGTTACAATAAATTAATTCATCAAGTATTAGTAAATTAATAGAAATTAATTAATAATTAAATTATTGATTAGCTCAATTTGATTGAGTAAAAGAAATTAAATAAAATCTAATTGAATTAGATTTAATTAGATTTGACCCTATTAGGTTATAAGATGACTTAATCGCTAAGGAAGAATTATCCCTGATTTGATTAAGAGTTTGGTTCAATCAATTTTTAATTTTATTAAAATTTGATTAAAAATTTATGAACCTAATTAGATTGAGTTTCATATATTTTATTTGGGCTAAATCAGATGTGATTTGGTTTGGATTCAAATAAGGAAACTTAGAGTCCTTATTGGAATAAGACTTTTCTCCTTGCGCCAATCTAGTTTGCACGTCATATATCTCCATGCACAAAATTATTTTGTATGAGATTTTTTTACATCAAAGAGTTCTTTCCCTTATCTATCTCACATCCAACTCTAATTTGGTTTTAATAAAAGAAGGTTCTAAAATTAGATTTCAAAATATTTCTTATCAGGAGAATCTGTTCTCATCCAGATCAATCTCTCCATATCAATAAATTTTTTTCTCCTTATATGTAGATAATTTGAGGAGATTTTTTGTGAAGATTAGTTGGAGAACTAATTTACTATAGAAAAATATAGGAAGGGGCATCCCATATTTTTTTGACATATTTTGGGATGTAAAATTATGAAAGGAAGCAAAATCCGGTAAGAGTCCAGGATCACTAGGACTCTTCACCCCACCTCCTTACACACCTATAAAAGGGCTTTTGTGGTTTCTTTTGTGAGTGTAAGATATCAGAAGAGAGCTTTTCATGTGATAAAAGTTTGGGCATGGTTCATGTGTGAAAAATAGAAAGGAGGGTCCTCTCTCTTGGGGTGTGCATAAAAATTTGAATTTTAGATTTTTGGTTTAAAGGTTTGGGAGGAGAAAATAAATTAGAAAAAAATTATTTTCTTCTTCATCTTTCTTCTATCTCTTCATTTCTTCTAGAAGTCAAGCTAGCACTCTCAAAAGATCGATCAGATCGAGCTTCGAGTAAATTTTTCGTAGAAGCCGATGCATGTGCGGCTGCATGCAACCAGCAAGGATTCTCTCCACATATCTCTCAATAGCAGAGATCATCGATCCGTGATCAGGTATGGAGTTCTGAACTCATATTAGAAGTTGATATGATCTACTGCTCATATGCATGCATGCTGATTTTATCTTCAATTATTTTAGATTTTATATGCAACATAACATGTCATAGATCCTAGAATAGATTGATTTGATGATTAAATCATATGCATATTAGAAAAAATTTTTTTGAAAAAATTTTAAAATATATGTATAAAATCGCCTACATATCTTAACAGTGGTATCAGAGCCTAGGTTCATTATGACATGATTTATGTGCATATTAAATCTAAATTTTAATTTTATTTAGATCTGATATGTGATATTTTGATCTAAATTTAATTAATGGTTATCGCACAAACTGACATAAGGTTATCCTACTATAGGATTTACCCCTTATAGTGAAAAGATTGTCTTAGTTTGTACTGATCCTTGATAAAATCTAATTTTATATCATGCATGTGACATTTATGATCTAATTTAGATATGATCTAAGATTGTAATTAGATATGATGTAATTTAGATTAGATCTAAATTTAAGCATATATGATATGTGATTAGATTAGATGATCCGATTAGTAAGTATTTAGATTGGATTGCTCATCAGGCTGTCCGATCATAGGAGCAAGAAGGATTTAAAGGCCCTCTCTTTTCATTTGATAGGCTGCTCTTATGACGTGTAGGGGTGCCATGTGATTAGATCCCATGAAGAAGAACATGAAAGGAGAAAACTTACTTTGCAGAATTTTAGATCTTGAAATCCTAGGTGTTGTTGTATGTGATGCAAGTTGTGAAGAAGTTAGTTAGATCTAATCTTGTTTAATCAAAATTATTTTGATTTAAAATCATAAAAAGTTTAGTTTGATCTAAAATATTTTATGATTTACATATGAAAATTATTTTCAAAATCTTAACCATATTGATACAAAACTTAATTGAAAATTAAGTATATAATCAATTAGATCTAGAATTGTGATTTAAAATCTAATGACATTCGCATAAAAATGGGGGCATGGGTTAGCTTAGATCAGGTCCTCTTAATTGGTTAGACCTAAGACTAGAATCAAAGAGTTAATGGACTAACTAGAGAAATTGATTAAATCTAACCAAATATTGAATTAGGTTAAAATTAGAATTTCTCTAGAACTAATATAATAGTTGTAGATGGTCAAGTCCATGTCTTTGATTAGACTAAATGGATCTTGATTATGGCTCAGTGGTTGAATCCAAATCATTAAGTTGGTTAAATCAAACTATTTAACCAATTATTGTCTAAGTAAGTTCGATATTTGATCGATGTTTTTAATTGAGAGCGGCTTATCTGACCATTTCGATAGTGTCTAAGGCAAGCTTAGCAGACCCTCTCATCGATCTCATTTATCTGGCCAATTTGATAGATTATGTCTTGATTAGATTGTTAAGTGATTCGAGTTGATTCATGTCATTAAGGTTGATCAGTGTGATTGATCTAGGTGTAGTTCAACCAGCATGACCCTAATCCAATTCAATGACTTGGTAAAGTCATGAGAGGATTATGGTTTACCGGTTGATCTTTTCTCATCTCTTCTTGAAACTAATTATCAAATTCTCTAAATTATTAGATCCTTAAAATGAACTAGTTATGAAGATAACTAAATCATAGTCTCTATTAAGGTGAATGATAATAGATCCATTATTTTTGATTACATTGCAGGCGCCATCCGTTTGGTGTTCTCTCTGAACAATGAATTATCATTCATCGTATGATGATTCTGTTTACTATCTGATGATGGTTGGGTTGATTGAGCCATCCTCGGATCTGATCATTTATTAGTTAGAAATACTGAGTATGTTCATGTTAATGGTTTGACCTAACCAAAACTTTCAGTGGAGGCCCATCGCCTACTGAAATAAAATCTGGAGTAAAATTAATTACTAAAAATTATTTAAAAAAATAATTGATTAAAAATCTACCATAGATGCATATGGATTGATCGAGCCATCTTCGGACTTGTATGCAGTCTGTATGGATTTTAGTACCCGTTAAGGAATTAAGGTAATTCTCGGATTGGAGGTATAGGCTGCCAATTCGACTAAAATAGTAGGAGAACTTTAGACTAAAGTCTAAATCTTTAGGCTTAATCAATTCATAAATATAAAGGTCTTGTATTTTTCTTTCAGGTATGGCTAGATATACGTTGCTCCATTCACTGTTTGATAGTGACTAATTTATAGGATCCAACTTCGATAATTGGTATCGAAAGTTGCAAATAGTTATAAGCATGAATGGATCTTAAATATGATTATGGATCCAGTACTCGAAGTTTTACATCCAACACATGTGAGGCGATCAAAGGTACTTATCAAAAGTGGCCACATGATCAAATCATTATATGGTGTTTTTGAGAGCAGCAAAGAACATGAATTTAGTTATAAATTCGATGATGCTTAGTGGAAAAAAATTTTCAAATATTGAAGAAGTTCTTTCGTACCTCTGAAGATGTATCTTCAGTGGGAGAACAATCCTTTGAGAAAAAAAAGAAGATGCAAGAAAGTCGTACTTGGACTGAGAGCTCGAACTGACAAAAGAGTCTAAGGTTAACTTAGTCTGACAGAGTTTTTTTTAATCCGAACAGGCTAAGAAAAAAAATCAACAAAGAGTTGCTGAACAAGATACTTATATGATAATACCTTATGATTTCTCTATCTGTGACACTACTATTTAGATTTAGATATCAAAAGCCCATACAAATTGTTGCAATAACTTTAGGTTAGTAGAAAAATTTAAAAATAGCAAGAGGTCCTGAACATTAGAGTTAGAAGTTATGTTCTAATTCTAATTTTAAGAATCATCGAGCTTATTTTTAATTCTAATAATATCATTTTAGTGATTGTCACTATTGTCTAATGATTTTGTGATATCATTATGAATGATATTAAAATCATATGAAAAACTAAGAAATAACATTTATGAATAGTCATAGCCTGTTAGTATATTGTACACAATCAAACAAACTCTCTAAAGTAGATAATGTCATGAAAGCCTACCTTTGACAATTTAAGCTTGGTCATATAAATAAGAATAGGATCAATAGAGATAATTCTTGAAGTCAATAATTGTGAATCATTGTCAACCTATTAATTCTATCTCCTTAATAAGATGACCAAATCTTTTTTTGCTGAAAAAGATGAACGAGCCAATGATGTTCTGAATTTGATACATATTGATATATTGGATCTACGAAATGTTTATCATAAATTTAAATTATTTAAAATATTAAATAATTTTATAATAAGTAAAGAAACAAACTGGAAAGAGCATTGAAACTTTTTGATCAGACCAAAGAGGAGAATGCCCTTCTGGTGAGTTTTTAACAAATCTAGAAGAGAATAAGGATTCTCTCTTATTGGAATCGACTTTGTTAGATATAGTTCAATCATAATGGAGTTTGCAAGTCTGTCAGTCTCCTTTTAAGGTTATACTCTTAAGATTATTTGTCATGTTCTGAACTAGATTTCAAACTAATCAGTTGCAAGGACTCCATATGAGATTGGACTAGGCGCAAGCCGATATTCTCTTACCTTAAGATTTGAGAGTGTTTGGTTTATATCGAGCATTTATAGACCAATTAGCTTGGATCCCAATCCTATATATATTTTATTTTGTAGGGTAACCCCAAAGAATCTAGGGGATATAACTTATACCATGCTAAAAATAAGAGTTGTTCGGTATTTCTTTCACAAAAGAAGTACCTTGATGAAGGTACTGATATCTTTAATATAAAACTTATGAAGTTTGACAGGTAGAAGAACCGACATAATCTAGTGAACCCATAGAATCGAATTGATTAGATCAAATCCGAAACCCATTGTAAAAACACCATCAAGGAGATCCGGTAGAGTATCGCATATGTTAGATAATACTTTGGTATCTAGTTTCGAGATGTGATCCTATTGAACTTGATGAGAACAATAAGAATTTGATCACCTACATAGATGCCATGCAGAGATCCAACTCCATTAATAGCTTAGAGCCATAGAGTCTGAAATGAAGTCCATAAAGATCAACGATGTATGAACATTCATTGATTCACTGAAGGTAAAGCTCATAGAGTGTAAGTAGAACTTCAATAGGATCAGAGTAGCACAGACGAGAAGGTGGAGACCTACAAAGCTTGTCTGATTGCCTAAGGATATTGTCAACATTATGGTATTAACCATAATGAGATATTTTCTCTTATGACAATGTTAAATATTTTAGAGTTGGAATGTGTATTTTGATAAGTGATCAAAATGCATAGCTTCATTGAGAATGAAGAAGAACTCTGCAAATATAAATGGGTTAATAGTTCTATGAGCATATTTCTTGTCCTATATGTAATAAAATTCTTTTAATCAGGAATGATATTTCTTACATTATAGGAATAAAAGTTTCACTGTTATTATTGTTCTCCATAAAGATTTGGGAAAAGCATCTCTCATTCTAAAGAACTATAGAGATAGATCTAAGAGTCCGTTTAGATTTTCTCAGTCCCACATACATAGAGTGTTTATGAGTAGAATTTGTTCTATCATGTACACCATGTATAAGAACTGGATATGGTATACTTACTAGGATAGTGAGTGGATACCTGCAAGATCCAGATGAGTATCACTGGAACGTCATCCTTAAGTATTTGAGAAATACTAAGGACCGGTAACTCGATTTTGGAGAATCTGACTTAAAATTTATGGAGTATGACTCCAGTTTTCAATTGAACAAAAATAGCAAGAACGTGTCGGAATATATCCTTACCTTAAATAATGAAGCAATCTGCTGGAAAGGTTCATAGCAAAAAGATATAGCCAAATTTAATTGCGAGGCAGAATGCATTGTAGTATTCGATGCTTGCAAGAAAGCTATGTGATTGTACAGTTCACTGGCAAACTAGGAGTGGCACCCTCCGATAATGGTCCTACTATAATGTACAGCATCAGAGCCATATCTCATACCAAAGAGCCGAAGTTCATTAGTTTACCAAGTATTTTGCATCGCTACCATTTATTCAGAAAACCTATTAAGGTGACATCAATCTTTAAAAGATCGACAAAAAGAAAAACTTAACCAATCCATTTACTAAAACCTCGGTATCTAGAGTTCTAAGATGATAAATCGAAGATGGCATATGATACTATACTGATTGGTTTTAGTCCAAGTGAGAGTTGTTAGGAAATGTGTCCTAAAGCCAATCATATGATGATTGTGCTAATTATAAATGTATATGAATTGATAAATAATAAAAATTATTTTATATTTTTCATCACAAGAATACATCTTCTAATGAACTTCTATGTTGTGATGAAGTTCTTAGGACTACTTTGATCAATAAAGAAAGATTTATCACGTGGTTCTTAAATTGGTTCGCGACCAAATGATACGCTATTACTAGACGATAGTGATATCAAGTGTAGGTCATTGTGTGCCATATGTGTTGGTTGTCTTTGTAACTAAATAGTATGGAGATACTGATATGGCATACAGGTGAGACATAGGAGTATATCGTTATGGAACATGACCAACTGTGGAGCACTCTGCTGTCAAGGATAGCTCGCGAAGGATATAGGTATAAGTGTCTCTCCGATCTGAGATCACCACGGTGACTTGTAGGCAACTCACTATACTTTGGTGTCGGATAACTGAGTTTTTAATTCAGTGATGGAAGGTTTTTGGGTATAGTCAAGTACTTATCAAGTCAGTGCGTGAGTCAAGATGAGATTGACCTCTCAAATTAGTAGGAGATATGCATCAGTGTATTTGAATTTAGCAAAACCTGGGTCTGGATAATTCATATGATAGATTTGAAAAAGATTGAAATACAATATGAATGACTTATCTCGGATTGATAGTTAAATCCTATGTCATCCTCGAGTATTAGGGTCAAAGAGATGAATTATACGGTAACCATACGCCAATAAGTTCTTAATATTACTTCGTCTTCATTCGATCTATCCGGACTCGGGTCATCATTGCTAGATGGTTACATCGATTGATTCAAGAAGGTGTTCTTGTGCTACCAACTTAGGTTTGAACCTATGGGGTCACACTTAAAAGAAGTTTTTGACTAATCATGTGGCTGATCAACGATTGAGAATCATTCAAGAACTTAATCGTCAATTTGATTGATGATTAATCTTATGCAAAAATTGTAATAAATTAATTCATCAAGTATTATTAAATTAATAAAAAATTAATTAGTAATTAGATTGCTAATTAACTCAATTTAATTGAGCAAAGAGGATTAAATAAAATCTAATTGAATTAGATTCAATTAGGTTTGACCCGATTAGGTTATGAGATGACTTAATCACTAAGGAAGAATTATCCCTGATTTGATTAGGACTTTGGTTCAATCAATTCCTAATTTGATTAGAATTTGATTCAAAATTTATAAACCTAATTAGATTAGATTTCATATATTTTATTTAGACTAAACCAGATGTGATTTGGTTTGGATTTAAATAAGAAACTTAGAGTCCTTATTGGAATAGGACTTTTCTCCCTACGCTAACCCAGTTTGCACGTTATATATCTCCATGCACAAAATTATTTTGTATGAAATTTTTTCACATCGAATAGTCCTTTCCTTTATCTATCTTACATTTAAATCTAATTTGGTTTTAATAAAAAGAAGATTCTGAAATTAGATTTTAAAATATTCTTGGTTAGGAGAATCTGTTCTCGTCCAGATCAACCTCTCCATGTCAATAAATTTTTTTCTCCTTATATGTGAGACATTTTAAGGAGATTTTTTATGAGAGATCAGTTGAAGAACTGATTTACTGTAAAAAAATATAAGAAGGGGCATCCTATACTTTTTTGGCATATTTTGGGATGTAAAATTGTGAAGAAAAGTAGAATCCTGTAAGAGTCTAGGATCACTAGGACTCTTCACCCCATCTCCTTACACACCTATAAAAGGGGCTTTTGTGATTCTTTGGTGAGTGTAAGATATAAGAAGAGAGTTCTTCATGTGGTAGAAATTTGGGCATAGTTCATAGTGTGAAAAATAGAAAGGAGGGTCCTCTCTCTTGGGGTGTGTGCAAAAATCTGAATTTCAGATTTTTGATTCTATGGGTTTGGGAAGAGGAAATAAATTAGAAAAAAATTATTTTCTTCTTCATCTTTCTTCCATCTCTTCATCTCCTCTAGAATTTTATCTTCAATTTCTGAAAAGATTCTAGAGATTTGAAGAAATGATCCAGATCAGCCAAGAAGAAGGTCTTCGTGTGAGCTAGCACTCTCGAGAAACCGATCAGATCGGAGCTTCGAGTGAATTTTTCATAGAGCTGGACGCATGTACGACTGCGAACAACTAGCAAAGATCTTCTCCATCATGTCTTTCAGTAGCAGAGATCATCGATCTGTGATCAAGTATGGAGTTCTGAACTCATATTAGAAGTAGATATGATCTACTACTCATATGCATGCATGCTGATTTTATTTTCAGATTATTTCTGATTTTATATACAATAAACATGTCATAGATCCTACGGTAGGTTGATTTGATGATTAAATCATATGCATATTAGATTAATTTGATTAATCTAGTTATCTTTCACTGTAATTTTTTAAAAAAATTTTGAAATACATGCATAAAATCGCTATGCATCCCAACAAAATAGTGTAAGATTTACTTGCTGAGCTGGTGTAGCTCATATCTTTTTCTTTTTTTTTCATCCAGATGAGTAAGGTTAGAAAAGGATAATTCAGACTTGAGGATCTATGCTAGCGAGCTTGGAGATTTTGTAGTTAATTCTTAATTTATTGGATAATTATAGACTTATAGTCAACTATTGATGAATTTCAAGATATAGATTTGATATTTGATTTTGGATTTAGATGCTCTGAACCAATTTTGATTTATTTGCTTGATGAATAAAAGAATTGAATCTTTTATTATAACTTATTTGTGATGAATTTTAGCTGATTATAATTGTTAGATTTCGTGTTATCGAGGGCAGCATCTCTTAGTAGTATGGTCATGTTATGTTTCGAATTTGGAGTGTGACAAATGTATTATAAATAATTTATTAATATAGAGAGGTATATAATATCTTTCACCTGCTCTCATTAAAAAGTAATATCTAATGCTTTATCGGAGGATAGTTAATTTCATAAAATTAGTAATATAATATATTTTTATCTAAAATTTTTTAATACATTAACTATGTTTTTTTTTAACTTGATTTGATCCAATTTATTTGATGAATAAATTATGTGAGTCAAACTGGTTTAATAATTAGATAAAAATAGTTTTTGGTACAAAATCCACTATGACTATTATAGGCAACATGCTATAATCATGTAATAGTCTTAGATGTAATTAATAAAAACTTTCATGGAGATCGATTTAACCAAGAAGTTGGATCACCTAATGTATGTTAAAGACAAAAAATTAAAATTACTTTAATAAAACATACACTATAAAACACTAAAAGTATTCTATAATAAACATTATTACTTTTTAATTGTAATATTAATAAGAATCATCAAATATGTACTTTTAAAGAAATTTAGAAAAAAATGTATGATTATAGAAATATTTTGAAACTATTGATATTTTAAAATAAAATATTTTTAGAATATCATAAAGAATGAAATGAGGTTATTTATTTTATATTTTATGAAAATAATTAATTATTAAAATATAAGATATCGTAGTATATTTAAATTTAAACAAGTTTTGAATAAATATTACAAGCCATGACTTCATATTAAAAATTTATTTGGTCATTTGTTATGGTGGCTTGGTAGTGAGCAAGAACTCAAAAGATTTCTGCTAATTTCAATCTATCTATTGATAACTTTTGACCATTTAGTGCAGCTTGAATATAAAACTCAAGTCAAACCATTCTCACTTATAACAAAGTTTTAGTAGGTTCCCTTTCTGAATTATCTTGTGAATAATCTGCAGCATGCTAGGTACCCAAGCTGTATATGCTTGGAAGTGATTGATCTACAAGTTTCGATCCAAACACCACTTTTATGTTTTGGATCATCTACAACTATAAGATCAGTTACAATGTCATTATTTTGTTAGCCCCCAATATCTCGGCATAGAATAATTAAGTAGAAATTTTCACCATTATGAAAATTTTTACTATCATTAGCAAGTAAAAGATAAATGAAAAGAAATAAGAGAATAAGATGTATATGCATGTCTTTTATGCTGAAGCATGAAGGCAACTGGAAAGAAATTTAAGAACGAAAGATACATGCCTTTCACAAAGAATTGATATAGAAACAACATGAATGTATCGCTTCATTCTAATTGTTGAAATAACGACGTTATTCATAGTAGTTTAGCACAAGGGCCAGGCAGCTCAATAGTGCATGATATCATTCACGCAATATTGATGTAGAATTATGTAAGTAATATAATTTTAATTGTAAACTTCATGATATTTAATTATCATTCATGGTAATTTCTCACATTTCTTTGGCTAAATCAACATGTTTCCCAGCCTTGTCCATCCATGGCTTGGGCTGGAATAAGTGGGCTAAATGAAGAAGATTTCTTATGCTCAAACTCAATCCGGTTATTCCTTCTTGTTAGTTTTTCCTGAACAATCCCCAGGATTTGAACCCTAGATCTCCGTGGGCTTCCATAAGGGTTGTAGGAGTAATTACCTAGATTTAGGTAAAATACGAGCTAAAAGGGACTATGGTTTTATGTTGAATCTAGGTTAGTGGTGGGCAAGAACCTTAGTGTGCACCCAATCACCCCTTCTTAAGCAAGATCCTAGAGGGAGACCTTTTCTATTCTCTAAACAAGGATTCTACACATAATAATGAAATGAGAAAGTTACCTCAAAAAAGAAAGATGTAGATAACCCTACAAATTGGGTAGTGCAGTTTGAGGGTTTGGAGATACCACCAGTTCTTTGAAGTCAAAATAGTTGGAAAATCAAGAACAAACTAGTAGATAATTGGTCAATAGAACCCATGCCATGTGTAAGGCTTGGATCGAAGGCCAAGGCATCCCCTGTGGTCCTAAAATGGAGGCCTAGGCCCTTACTTTTCCCACAAGGATGGCCTGCGGAGTGTAAACTATGCATCTACTAGATAAGCACGTGATAGCAAGTCTAGAATTAATGATCCAATTTAGAAGAAAAACAATTTCTCTCAACTGAAATTTCTCAAATAAAAATTAAAAAAATAAAAAAATTATGAAAATAGGATTTATGTCCTCTTTTTTCATTAATCATATCGAGCTATATAGTCTCTTTTTATAATTGTGAGAACTATCTTTACATAATTTAGATTATATTCTTCTTTAACTTCTAATAGTTATTTTCCTAAATAAATATAATTAGTAAAAATAAACTCAAAATAAATTAAATACTATAGAAGATAGATTTCGATTTCTACATTAATTTTACTTTCTATCGCTTCAAATAATTTTTCTCGAATTAAAAAATATATCTAATTAATTATTTTTAAACAAAAACTTTCGATTTACCGACTCATTATAGGGTCGACGATAAAATTTGGCCCAATCATTAGTTATGCTATATCATTTAAGGGTCGCACGATATCAAAAATTTTGAAAAATTATTTGATTTCAAAAGAAAGATCATCTCAGTTACATACTGTATGACCGATTTACGATCATTCAAAATTTAGTTTGCAATTTGGCTTTAGATCTGACTATTCTTGCTCCTAGACCTTATCCAGCCCTATCCTATAGTAGTCAAAATAATCTATATCAACTTTGATAATTCTTCTAGATTAGTTAGGATTTGGATAATAATGGGACCCTATAAGGGGTTAAATCAAGAGATTGTGGATCCTATCTACACATTTAAAAGGCTCGAAAATAAATGAAAGCAAAGATCTACAAACTATGCAATAAAAGCACAGAAATAAAACTAAAATAAGCTATAAAAAATAGGAGAGACAAGTTAATTCATCATTAAGGAGCAACAATTTTATTAAATCCAAAAAAAATTACATGCTAACAATAGAAATTACAAGATCAAAATAAGAAATTAAAGAAAATGAAGGACGAAGAGGCTTCTCCGGTGTTATACTGGCACGATCTGGTGCGCTTCTTTCTCCTCCGGAAGACTCCCAAGGAGATCTCCCGCCGCTCAACCTCTTATTGGCTAAGGCATTCTAGCATTGGGAGACTTAGATCTAAGAAAATTGGTGAAGAAGAATGAGAGGGAGAGAGGGGGCAACTAAAATTAAAGGAACCTAATCTAAAGTGCAATCAAAAGTTGGGGGGAAATAAAAGGGTAAAAGGATCTAATTCTCTTCCCATGGAGACTATTCATAGATCGGAGGGTTGGTCAATAGTTGCATTTGAAATTTTTCAAATTGGAGAAGGGTTTTGATGATGCCAAGTGGTATCTATAAATTGGCTTAAAAAGAGAATCATAGATCAAGCATTTGATTTTGGATCAATAGGTGGCTTGAATACTAGCTCCAAGATCAAATGACTAGGCATTCTTCTCTCCCATTTACTGCAATTGCAAATCCATTGAACCAAACACTAGAAATGTAACCGCAAAAGAAACAACTATGAGTCCATGTAGCCTCAGCATTTGCACTCTCTTTCTCCTTCCAAACAAAGTTTTTGTAACAAACCTTGTTTTTAGACTTTACAATCAGGGAAAAGGCAAAAAAAAATTCAGGATTTTGATTCCCTTTGTATTGACATCAATTTTCTGAAATAAAATTATGTAAAAATTCTACAACTGCATATATTAAAAGGATATATATATATATATATCTTCACTCAAATGATCAAAACAAGTATACAACTATTCAAACACTTATTTTCTGATAATATCATGACATATGATAAAATTAGTAAAAATTAATATCTGCTATATCAATAGTTTTATTTTTTTCCTAGGAAAAAAAAAAGCCTACCACCCATACCTAAGCTGTTTGGCAACCCTGTCCTTCTGGAAGAGGTCTAGTGTTTGAACCCAAGTACATGTGTCCCACCTATATATGTTTCTCAAAAAATATTTTCTAATAACTAGAAGGACATAAGCAATAGTAAGATAACCCCAAAGAGCTGCTATAACTGCGCAAAAAAATAAAAGATTGAACAAAGGAAAACCCGCTGCTAGGACAGCATAAGGCATGTTAAAGAGCCTTTGTACATCTCCAATCTTTCATACACATCTGAGAACTGGTCCATATGGATGCCAGTTGTTATCAGATAAAACATAGGATTGTTTGTTCCTGAAAGTATGAAGTGTGTGAGCAGTATCCAACCTTTCCTTGATCCGCCTATGAGATGGTAATTAACAATGCTTTATTGGAGTCACCAATCATCTTGATACTTATTTACATCTTATGAATTCACATCTTATCACTGTTACCGCCCAAGTTATAACCTTTATATCTTCTCTCATTTCCCTCAAAGATAATTTAAATCTTCTCAGTTACAATCTTTGGAATTTAGACTCTTGTCTATCAGTAATTTGAACAAGCAACCTACTGCACGCGGCTATCTGGTATCAACACTTCAACCTGCTGCAGAAAAGCACCATCAATTTCATTTCTTCATCTTATGTTTGTCCTATTTTAAAAAGAAGCTTTCTCAACTTGACATTGTAACATCTGTTCAATGACCTAAATTTAAAACATAAATTCTTCCTTTAAACTGAACCGATGTTAGACTGCATTAAAAAGAGCAGCAATATGAATTTCTGATGAAAGGTCAAGGAAGATAGAAATGGGAAGAACCATACTAGTGTTTCAGGATCATTTGCAGATATGCTAAGAAAATCAAACTTGAACATCAATCATTTAGAACAGTATTAGTTCAGATAATTGTGAAAACAATGCCAAAGATGATTTTGAACAGTTTAAAAACTAAAGAAAATCAAATTTTACTTTCTGAGGAACAATGAATCGACTCCGTTTATCGCTGTCCTAGATATACAGGAAAAGACATGAATTTACAGACAACAAGCTAGAGCTACAGCTACATATAGTCTATAGAAGGCATGGAAGATTGAGGATACATTAAAAGAGTGGTTGAGTATGTTGTTAAAAAAAGTTCCAAATAAAGTGCGCTTTATCAATACTGCATGAAATTTTAATATGATAACTGCATATGAATGCTCACTTGGATAAAAAGACTGATCCACTATATTTTTAACACTTTGGTTGGCCAATTATGTTCAGAATGAAACATCATACATTCTTGAAGTGACATTTCCTAGTCTCCTAATGCATTGGAAAAGAACTAAAAAAGTCGAGTGCAAGTATAATGAACAGAATCCACAAACAAATACCTATCTGCTCATGCAACTGACATGGCCCAATTCATATGGTCGACAGCAGTGGATTACCAAATAGTCTGGAGCATATATGAGAAGAATGCAGGAAAGGACGACTGAGAGGCATTCATGGTACTTGCATTTGATTTTGATGTTATGCAGTATCAAGAACTCTTCATCAATCACTACATGGAGATTCTTTTTCTTTTTCTGCTTCCTTTGTTAGAGGGACGTGCAGAATTTTCAATGGCAGGGCACAAGATGAAGCATTTAAGCAGCATTAGCAATCACACAAAAACATTAAGCAAATTGCATTACAAAAGAGGTATCAGAAGTTTAGAGCAGTCAAACCAATTTCCATCACCTTACAGAAGGATTACTGATGTTCATCAAAATCAAATTACTAAAATATACTATAACAAATATCACTTATTTATGGAATTTACTGACAAGGATCATTTCCCAAGGCAATGACATTTCTCTGAGACACCTCCAAGCTTCAGTTTCTGCCTTAAGACATTAGCTCACTTTTTCTTCACTCAAAATAATTAAACGAATAACATACGTACGGATTTCAATCAATGCTAAATTTCCCAAATTAGATACATATGCTGAAAAAAGAATCAAAAAGTGATATTAGATTTTACTTGCTGAGTATAAATCGAAGTGCAAATCGATCAAATTTCTTGAATCTGAAATAAAGAAAGAATCTCCGATCCTATGTGCGGCGACAAGGTAGGAAAGTAAGCGAGCAATTAAGAATCTAATAAAATTCACCGATGAACTCCACTACAATCAGCTCACATTTAGTAATACGCAGATGAAACAATCAAAAGAGGATCATGGAAGCAGAAACGTCTACAGTTCTGCTCAAAGATGAACTTCCAACATAAAATAGGATAATGGCGGCAACCAGAAAGCTCAGATGCATTCAATTACAAAAATCTAAAACCCCATGCCAATCGTTAGCAAATTAAAGAAGTGAAACGATCTCAAAGAAAAATTAGGATTCTACCAATTTAATTTGAAACAAAATAGATTCATACCACAAAACCACACTACAGTGAAAATGATAAAAGACAATGCTATAAAAGATATTTTACGACACTAATAAGCGTAGAAAAAAACTTTACGACGCTTCAAAAAACGTCACAAAAGCGTCGCCTATGTAAGAGTGGAGACGAAAAGCCCGACGCTTTTAAAAAATATCACAATATTTTCTAACGATGCTTTAAAGCGTTGTAAAATTAAAATTTAGCGGCGCTTTGTAGCGTCGTTAATGACAACGCGTCTCCACCCTTTTCGAAGACGCTTTTCGCAGCGTCGGCAGTTAAGTCACTAGCGACGCTTATAAGCATCGTTAAACACTCTATTAACGACGTTTATAAGCGTCGTTATGTTTTTTAACAGAAAAAAAAAATACAGATTTTATATACAAAAAAAAAGAATACATATATTCTGTACAAAATTATATTAATTATTAAACATAAACCTGTACAATCACCATCATTCACACCAAAAGCAAACTTCAATAGCAAATTTAACCAAACCAAAAGATATTGTTTTATATAAATAAAAATAAAGTACTAATCGTCCATTACAATCAAGAGTAATATAAATAAATATAAGACTACAATAAAAATAAAATGATGTCAATCTGCCAGTAGATGGTCGTCGCTGTCTCCATGTGACGTGCCGCCGTCTCGACGAGTGCCTGATGTGCTAGGAGCCTACAAAAAACATATAAAAAGCTTGAATTGCATATCTATAAATAAAAATATATAGATCATTAAATTAATAGAAAAATATATATTTAATAATATGTGTTTACCTGAGATGGGCCATACATCTCTAATAAAGATGTAAGCCGATCAATCTGTCCCCTAATGGCCTGCATCTCGGTACAGCTCGGTCGTATCTCCTCCATCTCAGTAGTACAACTCTGTCTAATCTCCTGTATCTCCGCCTCGAGTCTGCGGACGCGTGAATCCTGAGCATCTACTGCAGCATGCTGCGTATATCTACTAACCTCAGATAACTGAGTGGGGGTGACTCCTACTCCATAACCCCTCACTCGGCCGTAGCGCTCTGGTCCTATCAACTCTGTGAACACCTCGACTTCGATATGGCTCTACTGCGTAGATGCTGCAGACTTATCGTCACGCTCCCAATGAGAGATGTAGCCCTCTCCTGTATTTATTTTGAAAACAAGAGTTATACATTAATAGCTAACAAAATTAAATTAAAATCATTGTAAAAAATAGAATATTAATAATGCCATACATAGAAATCTCTAGACTCATCTCGAACAAAAGACTATCCTGATGATATGAGTCATCCGATAAAACTCACTTTACCGGGTTCCCTCCCATGCTCATCGACCTACACAAATAATTTCAATTTTAAGCAAATAGTTATAATAATTTAAAAAAATATATGAGTATCATGATACAGACATGGTCCACGATACATAATGATATTAGTTATATAAATATTTTAATATAAAAATTAGAAGTTAATTATGAAAGTTTAAGGAACATACAAATTCCTATCGGAGTCGTGCATAACTCTTCGACCCCGATGTATGAGGAACAGACTGATCTGCTCATGCAGCTCTACCAATAGCAGAATAAGTCTGTAAAATAAAGTAAAGAACTTGTTATATGTATAATATATAATATACAATAAAATCAATATTTTTATAAAATATTTAAAAGAAAAGATAATGAGCAGATAATATATCTGTGCCCTCTCGGAGAACCAATAATGAACCAACTCCATCCACTGATGAGGGGGTACATCAGAAGGACAATTCCTAGCAACCTCCTCCTTGTCATACCCTGTCTCATATAGTCCCTCTTCAATTGTGCTTTATATTCTTTCCATTTGCAGTTGAGAAACTTCATTACAAAATCATGAGTGGATGGAGGGAGAACAAACTTGCTCTATAAAAAAAAAAAATAAATAAAATAAATTATATAAGTGATTAACAATTAATATACAGTATGAACATCAATTCATTACCTCTATAACTCGGAGGAGCTCAACTTTGTACGTTGGAAGCATGTCATTCTATTTTGCATAGCCCAACGGACATAGCTGAGGCCTCCGAGCAACAGTCTCCAAAAATGAAGTCAATAAGCATGCAGCTTTCTTAATTGGCTGACCTAACTGATTGCACTCCACAATAATTCTCTCGCCCTCACGCATCTGCCACACATCTGTACTACTGTGGGTTCGCGTCTGGGACGTACTCTCCTGGATCCGTCTGCAAAAAATACATAAAGTAAAATATCATAAATATACATAAAATAAAATAAAAATAAAATTACATGAAAGACATATATACCCTGCACTGTATCTCATCATCTGGCTGATGCACAGGAGGATCATGCTGTAGCTGATGATGAAGAAGGACAGGGCTCGGAATGCTGTGCAGCTGAACTGACCTCAGGCTGCTGTGCTGAAGAAGACGTACCAACCTCTGTCTATGAAAACTGAAACTACACACCAGCATATCGTCCCCTGCGACGCATGATGTCACCTAGTATTTATATAAACAAAAGGTAGAATTAGTTAATATATGGAGTAAAATAACACAATAATTAATGTAAATTATATACATCATAAATAATTATTATCCAGTAACAATCAAGCAGTAGTGTTGTCCTTCAAATTCTGTCCTAACTAACATCGTCGTAGTATTTTAAATCATCAGCTGGTACAAAATTGTAGGGCATAATGTGTATAAGTGTCATCGTCATCATCCTCCATTTGGTTTCCCCATATCATATAAGTCTCTAGGTTTTGTTTTGATGACAGTAAACCAATCTTTTTCTTTTGCGTCTTGTACATAAATACTTGACGAGCTTGAGATGAAAAAATGAATGGATCATCCTTCAATAACACACCAGTGTGTATCAACCTTGAAAATTTATAAGTGTAAATCCATTTGCATCTTGTTTCAAACCTCTTGATGAGTTTATGTCTACCCAATCACATCTAAACAATACTACTTTAAATTTTTCATAATAATCCAACTCATAGATATCTTTAAGTGCACCATAATAGAATTTTCCATCCGCTTCACCATAACACCGCCTATTCTGTGTTTTTCTAAATTCTTTCGTTCTCTAGTATGAAATTTAAAGCCATTATTATAAAATCATTATATCTATTCACAATCTTGTTAGATCCTCGAGCAAGAGCTATTAGTTCATCTGAATTATTTCTCTCCATCATCTTTGATACCTAAAAAAATGATATGAAGTGCTGTTGAGTTATCTGATATTAAATATGTATCAAAAATTAATATATCCCATAATTAAATATAAATCACACCTGATTCGAAAGTCACATAGAGAATAACTCGACCAACCATCGCTGTTCAATCCTTGCATTAGGACGAATGTTATATGGCTCGTCTCTGATAAATTAAAAATTCACTACATAAAATATAAATATATCATTTAGAATATTATATTTAATATAAATTTAATCTTGATGTCATGCCTTAAAATATACTAACCTGCGATGGTTTAGATATTATGTCACTATGAAGTAACACATAACAATGTGCTTGTGCTAAAGATTTTTGATCAATACAATACTTTTAGCTCTTTCCAAGAATTTTTCAGCATTGAGAACTTATACAGTTTTTGCATTCTCCAAAAGTCATTATGTAGCCGTTGAGATCGACTAAAAATAGTCTCTACACCTTGAAGATATCTTGAACAAAATATCAAACATTCATCCGCAATATATCTTCAGCAATCGAGCCTCGGATAGGCTTTATTTTGCACATAAT
>NC_025995.2:17349564-17377835 GCF_000442705.2 Elaeis guineensis
TGGAACAACACCTCCCTCACTGAAACATGGAGCCCCTCAAGATCAGAAGAAAAGAAGTCCCTCGAGTCTATGATATCAACTCGGATCAGCTCAAGTGTCGAACGAAGCAGGCTATGAAGTCTCTCTACCTCTCGAGTCAAATCAACCAACTGAGATGAAAAGGTGCTCGATGTGCTTGCTCTTACTGATAGTGAATCAAATATCAGTCTGATCTCCCTCTCAATATCAAAGATCCTGCCATTAAACTTGAGCATGGAGCTCTCTATACTCTCCAGTCTGGAGCTCAGGTCAGATAAAAGCTGTACCAGTGAAAAAATGTGTGGCACTACTGAGAGATCTGAGGAAGAGGCAGAAAAAAACTCAGCTGAGGTGGATGATACTGCTATTGCTGCTGCACCTGCTGGAGAATCCGCTGCTGATACTACTGAAACTGGTGGAGCTGCTGAAGGACCTACTCCTGGAACTGCTGTTGTTGGATGGAGAAAATACCTGCTACTCGTTCAGCTAACAGTCCCATCTCATCCTCCCCCATACTAAAAGAAGATGGCACAGCATAGCTCGTAGATGGGGGTGCATTGATTGAGGGTCCTACCTCAAGCTCTGATACAAAGTGAACATCAGGGCTCTACCTGGGCTCAGGTGGTGATGAGGGACCCTCCCCCTCAGTATGCTCCTCCTCCTCGACTGCAACTCCTCATCCCTTGATCCAATGACCATCCACTCTGACAAAGCCCATGCATTGAAGGGAGTGATCATTGTAGGTGTCAGTGTTTGATAATTTACAAATAACCTCTCCCTCAATGCTCACTCCAAACTCTTTAAATATCACTGTCAGAGCCATTCCATAAGGCAAGGGAGCCTTGGATCTATTCAAGACCTCTCTCATGGCATCAATCATCAGGAATGGCAGATTTAGTGGAGACTCAAAGACTACATGATGCATCAAACAGATGTCTTGTTGCTCCCTAGATTGATTTTGATGATTACAAAGCAGTTGAAGGGGTACTAATAATTTTTATTTGAAAAAGACTTTTTGCTCTTCAGGGGCAAAATCATAATTTTACCAAAACCCTGATTTGATAGTATCAAATGGTAGAACAAAAGATTTGTGATCTATTGGCAAAAATTTTATTGTTTTTGGACTTGTATGTTGAAAGATATGCATGATTGAAAATCATGAGTCGACCCATGAGTCGACTCATGGCACATGAGCTGTTTGGCACGCAGATTTTTTGGCTTGGCACAACCTGTGAGTCGACCCATGAGTCGACCCCCAAGGCATGAGTCGACCCATGAGTCGACCCCTGCAGTTTTTAGGCCAAAAATTACAGAACCTTATTTTCTGGTGATTCTCTGATGTTCTTCCATAGAGGTCGACCCATGAGTCGACCCCCAGGCATGAGTCGACCTATGAGTCAACCCCTGTGACGGAATTTTTCTGTAACGGCTAGTTTTTAACCCGTTTTAAGTACTTTTAATACTCATTTAATGTGGTCTAACGGCTCTTTTTCAGCCTAGAATATTTTTCTCTATTTCTTAAAGCTATAAAAGGATCCAAAAGGTGGGAAACAAAAAAAGTTTAAGGAAGAGTTAAGAAGAGCATTCAAGAGAGCATTCAAGAGCATTCAAAAGAGAGATTTTGAAAAAGAGTTTTTCAAGCCAACTTTTCAGCCCTAATCAAGAGTTCATTCAAAGCTTTGAAGAAGCCCTTAAACCAAGCTCACCAACTCCTCAAGTGCACATTCAAGTCTCCAACCACTTTGAGGAAATCCGAAGAGGGTCTTCTTCTCTTAAGTAAAGTGTATTTAAAATTATATTCGCTCATTAAAGGAGCTTTCTCTGTACTTGTTTGTGATATAAATTGTTATACTCAGTTTGAGTGTTTGGTTTTGTTTTGGAGGGATTCCAAAATAAGGGAAGGTTGATCCGAACCTAGAATCGGAGTGTATTGGGTTGGCTTGTACCCGAAAAATAAGTGGTCTAGCTTGGAATAGCTAGAGTCGGAGTTTCCGACGTTTGTATTCGGGTTGAATACAAGATTAGTGGATTGGAATTCTCAAGTAGGAGCTTGGGGAGTGGATGTAGGTGCAAGGTTGGCACCGAACCACTATAAATCTTTTTGTTTGTAGTGTGCATATTTGCTTCCCTTTAACTCTTCATTATTTTCTTGCATTCTTGCTTTTAGCCATTAGTCCTGAATTAATTTAACTCTCCATATTCATTTAGCTATTGCCAAATATTTTTCATAAGTCATAAGTTAAGCTTAAAATTTTTAGAAACCCAATTCACCCCCCCTCTTGGGTTGCATAGCTGGGTAACAAGTGGTATCAGAGCCCGGTGCTCTAGCCCTTCTTTGATCTAAAAAATTAAAGAGCCAAAGATCTATGGCAACCCACGTCGGCACTTCTCTTGCCGAGGGGCAATCCACCAACCGACCTCCACTTTTCAATGGGTCTAATTACACCTATTGGAAAGTTCGGATGAAAATATTCATACAAGCACTCGACTATGATATGTGAAGTATCATAGTGAACGGTCCTCACACACCCACTAAGATTATAGATGGTGAGGAATCAACCAAACCCGAGAAAGAATGGGATGAGGTTGATAAGAAGATGGCCCAATTAAATGCTAAAGCAATGAATGTTCTTTATTGTGCTCTTGATGCAAACAAATTTAATCGCATTTCTACTTGTTCATCTGCTAAAGAAATATGGGATATGTTAGAAGTAACCCATGAGGGAACCAATCAAGTAAAAGAGTCTAAAATAAACATGCTTGTGCATAAATATGAATTGTTTAAAATAGAGCATGATGAGTCCATAACTGGAATATTTACTCGCTTTACTGATATTATTAATGGTTTGAAGAGTCTTGGTAAGTCCTATACTAACAGTGAGCTTGTAAGAAAGATTCTCAGGTCCTTACCAAGAACTTGGGAAGCTAAAGTGACTGCCATCCAAGAAGCCAAAGACTTGAACACTCTACCTCTAGAAGAGCTTCTTGGATCTTTGATGACTCATGAGCTAAGCATGAAGCAACATCAAGAGGAAGAAGTCAAAAAGAAAAGAACCATTGCCCTCAAATCCACAGCTCCACCAGATGAAGAAACTGATGACACTGAAGATGAAGAACAGGATGAAGAGATGGCACTCATCACCCGAAGATTAAAAAATTTTTGAGAAAAAGAAAATAGGGGATGAGGAAGAGCCCATTCACAAAAGGAGAACAAAGCAAAGAAAAAGAGAAAGACCAACCCCTTATCTGCTACGAGTGCAAGAAGCCGGGATACTTCAAATCCGAATGCCCACAACTGAAGAAAGGTCTCAAGAAGTTCAAGAAGAAGGCCATGATGGCCACATGGAGTGCGAGTGATGACTCAAGCTCCGATGAGGAAACCTCAACCGAACAAGCCAACCTGTGCCTTATGGCACACAAAAATGAGGTAATTTTCGAAACCCCTAGTGACTTTACATTTGAAGAATTACATGAAGCATTCTATGATTTAGTTGATGAATTAAAGAAACTAGGGATGAAGAACAAAGAACTAAAATTGAAAAATCAATCTTTATTGAAACAAACTGAAAATATTTCAATTGAAAAATTCACCCTGCTTCAAGAAAATCAAAGCTTAAAGAATGAAATCGCCAAGCTAAAACCAATAGTAGAAAAGTTCACCTTGAGTTCAAATAAACTCAATATGATTCTTGATAATCAAAAAGCCGTGTATGATAAGGCTGGACTTGGCTATAACCCCTTGAAGAAACAAAAATATCTGAAAAATATTTATATAAACTCTTTAAGTAACAAGTCTACCAATATTACTTGTTTCAAATGTGGTATAGTAGGACATAAATCATACACTTGCTTCTCTAACAAATCTGTAAAATCAACTATAAAGAAAATATGGGTTCCAAAAGGAACCATTATGACTAACCAAAAAGGACCCAAGAAAGCTTGGGTACCTAAAACAAAAACTTGACTTTTGCTTGCAGGTGTGTCTAGCATCCCAAGGAGGAAACAGGAAATGGTATCTTGACAGTAGATGCTCGAGATACATGACTGGTGATGAATCACAATTCATCATGCTTGATGCTAGGGATGGAGGGATGGTCACCTTTGGAGATAATGGCAAAGGAAAGATCATCAGTATAGGTAACATTGGTATCACTCCCTCCAAATACATTGAAAATGTTTTGTTAGTAGATGGTTTAAAGCACAATTTACTAAGTATTAGTCAATTTTGTGATAAAGGATATAAAGTAGTTTTTGAATCGTCTGTGTGTATTGTAACTAGTCCTTTTAATGATGGCATTAAATTTATTGGACATAGACATGGTAATGTTTATATGATAGATTTAAATGATTTAGCCAAAATAAATATGCAATGCCTAGTATCCTTAAATGCTAAATTAATGAGACAAGTTGGCTTTGGTATCGCAGACTTGCACACATTAGCATGCATTCTCTTTCAAAATTAATTAAGAAAGAATTAGTTCTTGGTTTGCCAAAACTGAATTTTGAAAAGGATAGAATTTGTGATGCATGCCAATTAGGTAAACAAACAAGAGTTTCATTTAAATCCAAAAATATTGTTTCAACTTCTAGACCTTTAGAGCTTTTGCATATGGACTTATTTGGACCAACTAGAATCACTAGTCTAGGAGGAAAACGATATAGTTTTGTAATTATAGATGATTACTCTCGTTTTACTTGGATTTTCTTTTTAGCACACAAAGATGAAACTTTTCATATTTTCACTAAATTTTACCGAAAAGTCACTAATGAAAAAAGATTTTCAATTCAAAATATTCGAAGCGATCATGGAACTGAATTTGAAAATCAAGACTTTGAAAACTTTTATGATGAAAATGGAATTGGCCATAACTTCTCTGCTCCTAGGACACCCCAACAAAATGGGGTAGTAGAAAGGAAAAACAGAACCTTAGAAGAAATGGCCCGTACCATGCTTTGTGAAAGCAACCTTCCAAGATATTTTTGGGCGGAAGCAATTAACACAGCATGTTACATTTTAAATCGTGCCTTGATTAGACAAATTTTAAAGAAAACCCCCTATGAACTTTGGAAAGAAAGAAAACCAAATATTGCATATTTTCATGTTTTTGGTTGCCGATGTTTTGTGTTAAATAATGGTAAAGAAAGACTTGGTAAATTTGATGCAAAATCAGATGAAGCAATCTTTCTTGGTTACTCCTCCACTAGTAAAGCTTTTAGAGTTTTTAACAAAAGAACTTTAGTAGTAGAGGAGTCTATACATGTTGTTTTTGATGAATCTAACGATCTTCCTTCAAGAAAGAATGAGGGTGTTGATGATGCAGATCCTCTAATAGAAGGAATGAAGGAGATCACTCTGAAAGATTCAACAACTCAAGAGGACGAGGAACAAGAAGACAAACAGGATGAGAGAGGTGAAGAAATTCAAGAACAACCTCAAGGTACAAATGACTTATCCAAAGAATGGAGGTATGTTCACAATCACCCTAAGGAGTTAATTATTGGTGATCCTATGCATGGGGTAAAAACTCGTTCTTCACTTAGAGATGTATTTAATCATTGTGCTTTTGTATCTCATCTTGAACCAAAAATTATTGAAGAAGCTGAAAATGATCATAATTGGATTAATGCAATGCAAGAGGAACTTAATCAATTTGAAAGAAATAATGTATGGACTTTAGTATCAAGATCTAAAAATTATTCAATAATTGGCACAAAATGGGTCTTTAGGAACAAATTAGATGAACATGGTAATGTAATAAGAAATAAAGTAAGATTGGTTGCTAAAAGTTATAATCAAGAAGAAGGAATTGATTTTGATGAGACCTTTGCACCTGTTGCTAGATTAGAAGCCATTAGACTTCTACTTGCATATGCTTGCTTTATGAAATTCAAATTATTTCAAATGGATGTCAAAAGTACTTTTTTAAATAGATATATTGCTGAAGAAGTCTATGTAGAACAACCCCCGGGATTTAAAAATCATGCTTTTCCTAATCATGTTTTTAAATTAAATAAAGCTTTATATGGATTAAAACAAGCACCTAGGGCTTGGTATGATAGGCTAAGCAAATTTTTACTAAATAATGGTTTTTTAAGAGGTAATATAGACACAACCCTCTTTATTAAAAGAAATCAAAATGACATGTTAGTTATACAAATTTATGTTGATGACATTATTTTTGGGTCTACTAATGAGTCTCTTTGTCAAGACTTTGCTAAGCTCATGCAGGGAGAGTTCGAGATGAGCATGATGGGAGAACTTACTTTCTTCCTCGGACTCCAAATCAAACAAACAAAAGAAGGAATCTCCATCACCCAAAGCAAGTACACCAAGGAACTACTCAAAAGATTTGGAATAGAGAACTCCAAACCAATTGGCACACCCATGAGCCCCTCATGTAAGCTTGACAAGGATGAAGAAGGTAAATGTGTAGACTTAAAATATTATAGAGGTATGATTGGCTCTCTATTATATTTAACTGCAAGTAGGCCTGATATCATGTTTAGTGTTTGTTTGTGTGCTAGATATCAATCTAATCCTAAAGAGTCTCACTTGAATGCTGTTAAAAGAATCCTTAGATACTTGAATGGTACTCAAACTCTAAGGTTATGGTACTCTAAGGACTCACTAATTGATCTATTAGGATATTCAGATGCTGATTTTGCTGGATGTAGATTAGATAGAAAAAGCACAAGCGGAACTTGCCAATTTCTTGGAGTTAACCTAATCTCCTGGTTTAGCAAGAAATAAAATTCGGTAGCACTGTCTACGGCTGAGGCCGAATACATTGCAGCCGGAAGTTGTTGTGCTCAAATCTTGTGGATTAAGCAGCAACTCGAAGACTTTGGTATCAAACTTAATGACACACCCATAAGATGCGACAACACAAGTGCCATAAATCTAACTAAAAATCCAATTCAACATTCAAGGTCTAAGCATATTGAAATAAGACATCATTTTATAAGAGAACATGTTCAAAATAAAGATATAATTCTTGAATATGTTTGCACTGAAAATCAATTTGCTGATATCTTTACAAAGGCCCTTAGTGAGGATAGATTCTGTGAAATTAAGAGAAATCTAGGAATTCTTGATCCTTATGCCTAAATGTTTCTCAAATTTCAAGAAATCAATGTCAAAATTTCTTTGAACTCAATTTTCATCATTTCTCTTGGTCCTAAAAGCTCAAGATTATCATTCTCACAACTTGTCATTGAGCAAAATTTCTTCTCCCAAAATTATGAATTTTTTCAGAATTTATTCATATTTTTTTCTAAAATTTTGTGAATCATGAGTCGACCCCCTAGGGTCGACCCTATGGCATACTTGAAATTATTGCCAACTTCCCACGGGCTCTTTTCTTTTTAACTTGAAGCCCGTTCATGAGCCGACTCATTCTTCTTCTTCGTCTTCCTCCCTCCAACACTCATCGTCCTCATCCTCATTCTCACCAAAACCAAGGATTTAGCCCTAAAGCATTCTCTCTTCTCCTCTCCACCTCAAATCACCTCTTGAGAAAGGAGCTTCTCGCATCTTTCTCCCTTGATTGAAGCGGTTGGACCGTGCCCTAGCCTCCACCGTTCTTCTCAAAACCGTCTCTTCTCTCCGCCAAAATCCCTTTCCATCCTCTTGTAACCCTTCTTCTACTCATCCATTTGATCCTCCGAGTCTCCCTGCCTGCTCTTGTGGTAAAAATGGCCCCAAAGATGAAGCTCCCTCAAAGAAGAAAATCAGTCCGTGAGCTGGAAGAAAGCATCCGCAGGAAAAGGCAAGCTGCTCAGTCCTCCACTGCTCCCATTCCGGCTTCAGTGTCTGCTCAAGGTCCCTCTCAGTCTCCCCTTAGCCCTAGCAAAATTTCTCTATCTGATAGGAAGGTTGAAACCAGCAAGAATGTGGATTTTAGATTCTTTGAAAAAGAAGGTTTCTCCTTTGGGACAAAGATAAAAAACCAGTATTGGGATTTCTACTGCTCTCTCAAGGAAGTTACTTTTGTAGACTTGGTTAGAGAATTTTATCAAAATCTGCATTATGGCAATGGAACAGTAACTTCTACAGTTAAGGGAGTTGATATCTGTCTGGATCCTATTATTTTGGGAGAGATACTACATTTGCCCTGTGAGGGATATTCTTACATGGAACTCCCAGTGAAGGAAGAGGGGATCAATGTAATTCTAGGAGAAACCTACTCGGAAAGTTTGAATAAATTGGAAGCCAAAATTTTATCAATTGAAATGAGAATCTTACATCAATTAGTGACAAAGCTTTTCTTCCCAAGGAGTGGTAGGCATGACCTCCTTTCTGGCCGAGATATTTGTATAATGTTCCATGTGATCACTCAAACCCCATTAAACCTCCCTGCTTTAATGATTGAGGCCATGAGAGAGACACTGAACAGATCCAAGGCACATCTGCCTTTTGGTATGGCTCTCACACTAGTTTTCAGGAGGTTTGGAGTCAGTTTTGAGGGGGAGGCATCTGCTAAGCTTTCTCACGCAGACACCATTAACCAACACACTCTGCACCGCATGGGATTTACTAAAACTGATGGTGGTTGGATCAAGGGTTCTGAGGAGAGAGCTGAGGACAGAGTAGAAAATAGAGCTGAGGAAGAAAGTCCCTCATCTCCTCTCCATGACTTCAGGGCAGCATCTCCAGATATCCAGTTTGTTTTAGATCCAGAGATTGGCCCTTCAGATTCTGCCAGGAGGTACACACCAGTTCAGCAGCCAGACAATAGAGCACCTCCTTCAGAGTTCAGATTAGCTGATGATCAGATCGAGCATATTTCTCAGCGTGTGGCTTCCTTGCTTTCTCGACAGTGGAGCACTTCTACATTTGCACCGGGATCCACTTCATTAGATTCATCTAATCAGACCTTGATCCTCCATATCTCCACTGTATTTCAGTTGATCTCAGATCAGTCTATTCAGATTCAGCAGCTCGAGGACAGTATTTTGAGACTGACTGGGAGAGTTCTTGACTTGCAGGGGCAAGTCTTAGCTTTGGCCCATCCTCAGCCACAGGAGAGCACTATTGAGGTCACAGACCTTACTGCAGAGGCTGGCAGGCTCAGAGGTGCATTGGAGGGTGGTTATGAGTTATTGAGGAGAGAGATCAGAGGCTCGAGTGAGCATGCATCTACTCAGTTCACTGCTCTGCTTCAGTCTGTTTCGAGAGCACTGAACGTTCTTGATTTCATTAGACTCATTCTTTCAGTCCAGTCTTTGGCCTCTCAACGTTCTCAGCCTCCTAGTTCATCTCGCTCACCTGCTCGTGCCAGCACCTCCACTCGTGGTAGAGGCAGACGGGGTAGAGGACGTGCTCTTGGTCGAGATCCATCATCTCCTCACCCTATCTCTGATGACTCCGATCCATCTAATCATGAGCTTTACTAGATCCTAAGTGTTGTTCTTTCTAGGATCTATCTTTTGGGCCATGTAATGATATTAACTGGTTGACTTTTATGGAATATGTATTGAAATAACTATGGTATCATTTATCTTTTAATTATATATCTACTCTTTGTTATGATGTCAATCATCTCTTGATTATATATCTTCTCTTTGTTGATAATTCATATCTATGGTAATCTATGGCATATTTTGGTTAATGATTGCTGTATTCAGGGGAGCAAACATTAATGATTAGCACAAGAAGTTTGAAGAAACACTAAAGAGAAAACATATTCAGAGAAAGAGGGGGAGCTAACAATGTTTGATGATGTCAAAAAGGGAAAGAAATTAAAGAAAAAAAAACATATCAAAAGTAAAATTATAAATTATTAAAAGACTTGAAAATAAAATGAATGAATTGGGGAGAAATTAAAGAAAAAGAAACATATCAAAAGCAAAATTATAAATTATTAAAAGACTTGAAAATAAAATGAATGAATTGGGGAAGAATTAAAGAAAAAGAAATATATCAAAAGCAAAATTATAAATTATTAAAAGACTTGAAAATAAAATAAATAAATTGGGGAGAAATTAAAGAACAATATCAAAAGCAAAATTATTAAATGACTTAAAAATACAATGAGTAAATTGCTAAGTACAATGCAAATGAGCAACCTTTAAAATTACTCCTTAGATATGCTCTGATATGCTTTAAAATTTAACTTGCTCTGATACATCTTAAAATTAGACATGCTCTGATATACTTTACAATTAATTCTTAGACATGTATTGGTACACTTAATTATTAAACTTGCTCTGATACTAAAACTAAATAATCAAATGAGAATGAGCAAATTTTTCAAGATATAACTTGCTCTGATAACAAAAATAAATTTTCTACTCTAACACCAAAATCACATAATCAAATGAGCAAATTTTCAAATCATTAAGCAATGGGCAAACTATTTATGCAAATGAGCACTTGTATCACATGCCAAAAGAATCAATCTTCTTTTCAAGCTAATGCACTTATAATGCATCCTTTTGAAATTCATGATTCACATAGATGCTTTTGTTCAAGTGTTTTGTCATCATCAAAAAGGGGAAGATTATTGCTCCCTAGATTGATTTTGATGATTACAAAGAAATTGAAGGGGTACTAATAATTTTCATTTGAAAAAGACTATTTGCTCTTCAGGGGCAAAATCATAATTTTACCAAAACCCTGATTTGATAGTATCAAATGGTAGAACAAAAGATTTGTGATCTATTGGCGAAAATTTTATTATTTTTGGACTTGTATGTTGAAAGATATGCATGATTGAAAATCATGAGTCGACCCATGAGTCGACTCATGGCACATGAGCTGTTTGGCACGCAAATTTTTTAGCTTGGCACAACCTGTGAGTCGACCCATGAGTCGACCCCCAAGGCATGAGTCGACCCATGAGTCGACCCCTGCAGTTTTTAGGCCAAAAATTACAGAACCTTATTTTCTGGTGATTCTCTGATGTTCTTCTACAGAGGTCGACCCATGAGTCGACCCATGAGTCGACCCCTGTGACGGGATTTTTCTGCAACGGCTAGTTTTTAACCTATTTTAAGTACTTTTAATGCTCATTTAATATAGTCTAACGGCTCTTTTTCAGCCTAGAATATTTTTCTCTATTTCTTAAAGCTATAAAAGGATCCAAAAGGTGGGAAACAAAAAAAGTTTAAGGAAGAGTTAAGAAGAGCATTCAAGAGCATTCAAAAGAGAGATTTTGAAAAAGAGTTTTTCAAGCCAACTTTTCAGCCCTAATCAAGAGTTCATTCAAAGCTTTGAAGAAGCCCTTAAACCAAGCTCACCAACTCCTCAAGTGTACATTCAAGTCTCCAACCACTTTGAGAAAATCTGAATAGGGTCTTCTTCTCTTGAGTAAAGTATATTTAAAGTTATATTCGCTCATTAAAAGAGCTTTCTCTGTACTTGTTTGTGATATAAATTGTTATACTCAGTTTGAGTGTTTGGTTTTGTTTTGGAGGGGTTCCAAAACAAGGGAAGATTGATCCGAACCTAGAATCGGAGTGTATTGGGTTGGCTTGTACCCAGGAAATTAGTGGTCTAGCTTGGAATAGCTAGAGTCGGAGTTTTCGACGTTTGTATTCGGGTTGAATACAAGATTAGTGGATTAGAATTCCCAAGTAGGAGCTTGGGGAGTGGATGTAGGTGCAAGGTTGGCACTGAACCACTATAAATCCTTTTGTTTGTGGTGTGCATATTTGCTTTCCTTTAACTCTTCATTATTTTCTTGCATTCTTGCTTTTAGTCATTAGTCCTGAATTAATTTAACTCTCCATATTCATTTAGCTATTGCCAAATATTTTTCATAAGTCATAAGTTAAGCTTAAAATTTTTAGAAACCCAATTCACCCCCCCCTCTTGGGTTGCATAGCTGGGCAACATGTCTCGACCAGTCATCAAATCATATCTTCCCCCTCTGGGAAAGAAAATTCTGAAAATTATGTGGTGGAGCAATCTCATCTCCACACTCAAATCCATAGCCTCAATTTTCATGAACCGCTCCACATCCTCTCTTTCTAAAATGGTCCTGAGCTCAATTTTTTTCTTGAAAGCTCATCGAGGCAACTACCTTCATAGAGTATCTGAAGAAGTCTACTCAGCCTATGAGCACTTAGTATAATTTGGACACCCTTAACTATTGATCTTATAACCCCATCAGTGAAAACTAGATTAGAATAAAATTCCTTGACCAGATCAATGTATATGGGTTCAGACAAACTACAGAAAAATCTTTATCCTTGTTTGATTAATTTTTCACCAATAGTAAATCCATCACTTTTTAAGAATCGAAAATCAACTTTTCTTCCCAAGACAACCTTTCTTGTAGATAGAGAGATCTTACTTGGGGTTATGGGAGAAGAGGCTTGAACTGAAACTTGAGCAGTCCTCTTTCTTCTTTCTTCAACTTTCAAAGGCCTCACAGATTTTTTTTTATGGCAGCCGCATCTTGGGGACCATTGTCCCAATGAGAGCAAGAGAACCGACCAAGAGAGTAGAGAAGGGTGAAAGATAGATGGAAATGAAGAGAAGTAAGGAATTTTGAGGTGATTGTTTCAGATTTTAGAGATTAGGGATTAAGGGTTTGATGGAGAGCTAGAATGAGAGGGTTTTGATCAAAGATATGCTGAGAGGATGTGTTTACCCTAGATTTTGAGATAGAAATCAGAGATTTTTGGGTGGATAAGAGGATGGATTTGGGAGATTATGGCTGGTGGAGAGTTTGGAGAAGGGTTTCAGTATGGGACGAGAAGAGGAGGAAAAAGTATAGTAATTGAGTCATCCCACTTAAGTTTTAAGTGAGAAAATTAAACGGGTCGGCCTATACAAATCCACTTACCCGATCAATTGGGATGTCCCATGGGTCGTCCCATCCAAAAAAAATTCAGGTGATGAAAAAATAATTCAAAAATGAAGAAAAAATAAAAGAAAAAAATTTGGAAAGACTTGTATCGACTTGAGATGATCATATAGAGTTCAGATAAATTTTGATATGATTTTTGATGGAAAATTTCATGAAAAAAAATCGAGATCATATTTGAATAACTCTGATGATTTTTAATTGACTCGAAATAATCTTTAAAAAAGATAGATGCCTCCCAAAATTAAGATGATGAAGTCAAGAGATTTTGGATAGATTTTGAGAGTAAAATTATAATTGAAGATCAAGCAGAAGGATCTAAGATGCTCAATTTCTTTCTAATTTCATAAAATTTATTTTCATTTAATACTTTGATGAAAATATCAGCTAATTGCTTTCCAGTATTTATGTATTCAAGTGCTACATCATTATTTTGAATATGTTCTCTTATAAAATGATGTCTAATTTCAATATATTTTGATCTAAAATATTAGATTAGATTTTTGATCAAATTAATAGAACTAATGTTGTCACATCTTATGAAAATATTTTTAAGTTCAATTTTAAAATCTATGAGCTGTTGCTTAATCCACAAGATTTGAGCATAGTAACTTCCGACTGTAATATACTCAGCCTCAACTATAGACAATGCCACCAAATTTTACTTCTTGCTAAACCAAGAGATTAAGTTCACTCCTAGAAATTGACAAGTTTCACTAGTACTTTTTTTATCTAACCTACATCTAGTAAAATCTGCATCTGAGTAACCTATTAAATTCATAGAAGATTGCTTAGAGAACTAAAGTCCTAGGTTTTGTGTTCCTTTTAAGTATTTAAATTTTTTTTTAACAATATTTAAGTGAGATTTCTTAGGATTTGACTGAAATCTAGCACAAATATATATACTGAATATTATATCAGGTCTACTAGCAGTAAGATATAACAAAGAGTCTATCATACCTCTATAAAGCTTTGCATCAATATTCTTGCCATGTTCATCTTTATCTAATTTATAGAAAGGGGTCATAGGAGCACTTACACTTTTGGAACTCTCCATTCCAAATTTTTTTAATAGTTCTCTTATGTACTTACTTTGGGTGATGGAGATCCCTTTCTTTATTTGCTTGATCTAGAGTCTGAGGAAGAAGGTGAGTTTTTCCATCATGCTCATCTCGAACTCCCTCTGCATGAGCTTATCAAATTCTTGGCACCAAGCTTCATTAGTAGACCCAAATATAATATCATTAACATATATTTATATAACTAAATTTTTTTTATCTTTCCATTTTATAAAAAGAGTTGTATCTACTTTTTCTCTTGAAAAATTATTTTCTAGTAAGAATGAACTTAATCTTTCATACCAAGCCCTAGGGGCTTGTTTTAAACCATACAATGCTTTGTTTAACTTAAATACATGATCTGGATATTTATGATTTTCAAAGTCTGGGGATTACTCTACATGTACTTCTTCAGCAATATAACTATTTAAAAAGTACTTTTGATATCTATTTAAAATAATTTAAAGTTCATGAAATATACATAAGCAAGTAGCATTCTTATGGCTTCTAGTCTAGCAATAGGTGCAAATATTTTATCAAAATCAATTCTTTCTTGTTGATTATATCCTTTAACAACTAATTTTGCTTTATTTTTTATTACACTACCATCTTCATCTAATTTATTCTTATATACCGATTTTGTTTTGATTATTGAATGATTTTTAGATCTAGCAACAAAAGTTCATACATTATTTCTCTCAAACTGATTTAGCTCTTCTTGCATAGCAATTATCCAGTTATGGTCCTGTTCAGCTTCTTCTATTATTTTTGGTTCTAGGTGTGAAACAAAAGCTACATAATTACATACATCTCTAAGAGAGGATCGAGTTCTTACCCGTTGTATCCAATCACCAATGATTAATTCTTTAGGGTGCTTATGGACATACCTCCATTCTTTTGGAAGATTACTTGCATCTTAAGATTGTTCTTAAATATTTTGATCATTGATGCTCTCATCCTCATATTTTTCTTCCAACTGTTCTTTGTTTCACTCATTTGAGTCATTGATGATGAGCTCTTTCATTCCTTCTTCTATGATACCTGCATCATCAGCACTCTCTCTCTTTCTTGATGGAAGATCATTAGCTTCATCAAAAACTATATGAATTGACTCTTTCACTACTAGTGTTCTTTTATTAAAAACTTTAAAAGCTTTGTTAGGAGTGGAATAGCCAAGAAAGATAGCTTCATCAGATTTAGCATCAAATTTACCTAAGCTATCTTTGCTATTATTTAAAACAAAACAATGGCAACTAAAAATATGAAAATATCCTATGTTAGATTTTTTATCTTTTCATAATTCATAAGGTATTTTTTTTAGAATTGATCTTATTAAAGCACGGTTTAAGATGTAACATGCTGTGTTGATTGCTTCTGTCCAAAAGTACTTTGGGAGCTTGCTTTCACATAGTATAGTATGGGTCATTTCTTCAAAGATCCTATTTTTTCTCTCTACTACTCTATTTTATTGTGGTGTTCTAGGTGCTGAAAATTTATGATCTATACCTTTTTTATCACAAAATTTTTTAAAATTTTTATTTTTAAATTCAGTATCTTGGTCACTATGAATTGAAATAATTAATAAACTTTTTTATTTAAAATATTTCGATAAAATTTAGAAAATATTGAAAATACTTCATCTTTAGATGCTAAAAATAAAATTCAAGTGAACCACAAAAAATCATCAATAATTATAAAACCATATCTTTTACCTCCTAGACTAGTTGTCCTTGTAGGACCAAACAAATCTATATATAAAAGTTCTAAAGATTTAGAAGTTGAAATAATATTCTTAGATTTAAAAGAAACTTTTGTTTGTTTACCTAATTGACATGCATCACAAATTTTATCTTTGTCAAAACTTATTTTTGGCAAATCAAAAATCAAATCTTTTTTAATGATTTTAAAAAGTGTGTGCATACTAATATTTGCAAACCTATGATATCAAAGCCAACTAGTCTCATTGATTTTAGCATTCATGATCACAAGACATTGCATGTTTTGCATGAAAAGATTATCCAAATCAACCATATAAATATTACCATGCCTATGCCCAATGAATCTAGTGCTATCATCAAAAGGACTAGTTACAATGTACATAGATGATTCAAAAATTACTTTATAACCTTTATCACATAATTGACTAATACTTAAAAGATTATGCTTGAATCATCTACAAGTAATATATTTTTAATACAAGTGAAGAGAGTGATACTAATGTTACCAATACCGATGATCTTCCTTTTGTCATTATCTCCAAAGATGACCATCTCTTCATTTTTAGCTTCCAATGTGATGAATTGAGATTCATCACTGATAAGTGGTATATTTTTATATTTATTGTAGGTATTTTTGATAATTTATGGTGCTAACATCTTCTTAAAAATTTTAATTTCATGAATTTATTGAATTTTCTTAAAAAATAAGTGATTTTGAAAAAAATATGAAATTAGATATATTTATAAAAAAATAGATGTTAATTTAATTGAATAATTTAAGTATCAAAATGATAAGAAATTTTTTAAAAATTTAATGTATATTTTTTTCTATTTTTTAGGCAAAAAATCAGAGCAAAAATAGAGCCAAAATATCTTTAAAAATAAAAAATATTACTTTCGGTGCACGATGACCGATCGGTCGGTCCACAGAGCCAGGGTGCGGTCCACAAGAAACTTCACATGGTCCACAGGCGTGGCTCACAGTGAGAGAGAGGTTTTTGCATGATCCGATGGCCCAGAAGCAATCCATCATGCGATCCAACGGCTGTTATCGCTCCCGACTTTGAATAGAACTCTTTTGTGCGATCCGACGGCTCAGAATCAATCCGAGGCATGATCGGACGGCTGTGGTTCGATCCAATTTTGATAAGAAATAAAATGACTAATTTTTTATCAAATCTGGGTGGTTCAAGCTCCATCCGATGGTCAGAAATATTCCTAAGGAGATTAGTATGATTTCTAAGGGTTTTAGGACTCCTTTTCCTATCAAAAAAATTATAAAAATTTATTTATAAATAAGAGGTCTGAGAATAAGCTTTGTGAATAGAAAAAATGAGTAAAAAATATAAAAAAAAATAAAATAGCTTTAAGGACCCAAAGAAAAGGAGGAAGCTAGTTCGCTCTACGGAGTATGACGGAAGATGGAAAGATCATCAACCATCATCCCGATGAGGCTTGACTGATCAACTTCAGATTCTTGTTATAATTTTATTTTATTTTATTTTATTATTTCTTTTAAATTTTTTATACTTAAATTTTAATTTTAATTAATATAAAATTTATTTTTTGCACTTTAAATTTCTGTCTTTTATTTTTTTTGCATGTAGATGCTAAGATCTAATTAGTAGATCTTAGTACCAATTTATTTTTATATTTTTTAAATTTTTATTATTTATTTTTATGGTAAATAGATGCTAGGATCTAATTAGTAGATCTTAGTACCTGATTTATTTTTCATACTTTTAATATTTATTTTTTGACTTAAATTACTTTCTCCAAATTTTTTTTTTTTATAAAATCAAAGATTTCAAATCAAAATCCTACCTTCTCTGTAGATTTGACCCGACTCACTACTTTCTACATATTTTTAATTTTTATTGAAGTCAGAATTTGATTGATAATCACGGTGTCCTAACGACAGCATCTTGACTCTATCAAATTTTTGGCACCGTTGTCGGGGAAGAAACTAATTTTAATATTTGATTTCTTTGATTTTCTTATGACTATTGCTTATTAACTTTTTTTATCTTTTTGCAGAAAAAAATTCAAAAATTCAAAAAAAAAGGAGAGATAGAAAGCTTCTAAGTTGGTGAGATCAATCCTAACCCTAACCTTAACTATTTTTTTTAGTATTAATTATTTTTTTTAATTAACCTAAAATTCATCCACATAAACCTAATAAAAATTGTATGACAAGAGTAGAAACTTAATTTTTAGGAGTATTTATCATTGTAGATTTATTTTTGATGATCGCTGGAGACAAAGTAAGTTTTCAAGTTTTATTAGTTTCATGCATCTAATTTAGTTGCATAGAACTTCTTGTTTGAAATTGGTTATGCATATTCATCTCAAATCAATTTAAGGACAACACCCATAACAAGATAAGATAAAAATTTTATCACCCTTCCTTGGCTCAAAAACAACCAACCAGCATCCCACATTAATCCTAACCTAACTAAAATCAAGTAGACATTGGCCCCTAGTATTAATGAAGTTCAGTTCTGAGTATTGTGGTCAAGTCAAGTACAAAGTAAGTCCAGACTCACTCCTGAAACTGGTGTCTAAGGCTAGAGGTTATAAAAGCTCAGCCTAAGTGGATTTGTGGTTATTTAATTGGTTCCGTTAGCTTATCTAGCCAATTCAATTGGTGTCTAAGGCAAGCAACGGGGGACCCCCATGATCCCACCCTTACTTGGCTAGTTAAAGGAAGTGAGAACAAACCCAATTTGTATTTAAGCTAAATCACTCTACATCGAACTATTAGGTCTAAGAAATCCATAGGTGTCTAGGTTTAATTGTTTGCTAACTTGATTATAATTAACACTAAACCATAACTAATTCTTTCCACCTTACGTATCTAGGTCTAGGGTTGTTTCTTTCTTCTCTCTCCTTTTTCTCTTAAAAAAAAAATAAAACAAAAATAAAATTGAATCATACATTAGGGTTTGCACTGGTATATGCAAGGTAGAAAATCTCTCTATCCTGACCTAGTTGAACCCAATCCTGAGATTGAACAGTTGATTCATATTAAACCTGAAAATCAAATGGCTAGAGATCTTAGAGAACCACCTAGACAGATGAAAGAATATTTTATTCCTTCCACCTATAACCCATCGACTTGTATCCACTTACCTGATATCCTTGTAAGCCACTATGAGATCAAGTCGACCATAATCCAGATGCTCCCATCTTTCTATGGGAATACTAATAAAGATCCTTACAAGCATCTGGATGAGTTTTTAGAAATTTGTTCCACGAAAAAAATTTAAAATTTTACTGATGATGCACTTAGATTGACCTTATTTTTCTTCTCACTTAAAGACAAAGCCAAGTACTGGCTTGGCATAATAGGGAGACCAATCCAAACTTGGGCTGAAATGCAGCATGAGTTTCTTAAAAAATTCTATCTCATAGGTCGAACCAACACCATGAGGTGAGCCATCACTGGATTTGCTCAGCTTCCAGAAAACAAATTCATGAATCATGGGAAGACTTAAAGAACTTCTTAGAAAATGCCCACACCATGGTCTATCTAAGTGGCAAATTGTTCAAGCTTTTTATGAGGGTTTAGGTGACCAATATAGACAGATGGTAGATGCATCTTGTGGGGGTGCATTCATGAGTAAAAGTGAGGATGAAGCCTACACTTTATTTGAAATTTTGAGTGAAAATTCAATCAATCATGCTTCATTATCCTCCTACGAAAGATCAATCCTTCACCAAAAGTGGATAAAAATTTTTGAGATCAAGCAAACAGACTCTAGTCCTAAGGCCGATCTGAACCTAATAGCCCAAAGATTAGATAAAGTCGACCTTCTTACCCAAAAATTTGATCAGTTCCTAGCATTAGGTCAACAATCTCCTGCATAATATACACCACCACCTAATTATCAGGAGAATTATTCTATCTGTGCTAATCTGGCCCATCATGTGAGCGAATGTCCCACGGCTGCATAGTTTCTACCTTTCATTCAAGAACAAGTTTAAGCTGCCCAAGGTTATTCTAATCCTATCAATGATCTATTCTTAAATACATATAACTAAGATTAGAGGAACCATCTTAATTTTTCTTGGAGATCCCAACAGACTCAGGCTCAGACTCAAATTTTTTCTGTGCAAAATTTTCAAAATAGATCCCAATACCAAAACTATGCTTATAATAGAGGTCAGCCTACTCAGCCTACTCAGCCATCCTATTACAATCAACCGTCATATCTACCTTCTCAACAGACCAATCTAGCTGACGATAGATTTAGCCAACTTCAATAATTGATCATGACCCAACAACAATCTATCGCTAGGCTAGAAGCATAAATAGGATAATTAGCTGAGTCTACCATGAGGAGAGAACCAGGTCAACTCCCAAGCCAACCAGTATCAAATCCTAGGAACAACCCATCCACTCCTCAACCACCTGGACCTAGTCATCAATCCAATATCCTATCTAAGAATCCTCAATTTGAAAATGCCAAAGCAATTATTGAACTTAAAAGTGGTAGGATTCTTAAGGACCCATACCAAGATCAGGTGAGAGAAGCTAGTATTGATACTAGCCCAAATAAAAATTTGAAAGAAGAGATTATAACTGAGACTAACCCAATAGAAGAATCTGAGTCCGAAACTGATACTGAGAAGAGAACAGATGAGTTACCTGAGATATATTCATCAAGAGTCTCATTTTTTTCAGCCCCAGAAGTCGGTTCTTTCACTTTAAAATCCCCTCCTCCAGAACTGAAATTACCCTTGGTCATATCTAAGTACACATATTTAAAATCAACTGACACCCTTTCAGCATCCATTACTTCAAACTCAACTCCTAACCTAAAAACTCAATTCATGAGCATTATAGAAGAACAAATAAGAAAAATTCTTGATAAACAAAGGTCTATGAATGGGTTTGTGAACTGTCTTTCTAAAATTAAGAACAGAGATATGAACTATTTTTAAAGATTAGTAATAAAATATTAAAATTTATTTTAGATCATTTTTCTGAGATTGGCAATCCAAAATCATTAAAATTTGTCAATCTAATATTTGACATGGCATAAATAAGAATCAGCATGGTCTGACTGAAGACGGTAAACTTAGCACTTCCAGGGAGGCAACCCAGTTTTCAAGTTTTCAATTTTCAGTTTTGTGCTTTTTGCTATCTTTTGCATTTTGTTTAGGATAATCGAGTCTTGCTTTGTGTCTTTTGTGGGGATCTGAAAATAATCTTGGCTAAGTTGGGAGGAGAATCAGTTTTGAAAAGATTTATGGATCAGATAATATCTCTCCTTTTCTTTCTCTTTACATGCACCGTTCATTTTTTCTACTCCATTGAGGATAATGTTGATTAAGTTGGGGGAAAGAATAAATTTTTTTTTTTAAGTCCTCAAGTAAGTTAGTATTTAGTATTTAAGCATCGATTATACTTAAGAATCAAGTTAAACCAAAATTTTTTTTAAAAAAAATTGATATACAGATCAGAGAGTTTGTGAAATATTGAAAAATCAAGTATTAAGAAAACTCAATAAAGAGTTAAGTTTAGAACTTAAATAATTTTTTTTGAGCATTTTTAAATTTTTTTACTAGCATTAAAGAAAAGTTTACTTCTTATGGGCTTGTGTAAAGTAACTATACGTTTCTTCATATATTCAAAAAAAAAAAATTTCAAGTACTTCATGCTGAGTAATCGAACCTCTTTGCCTAAGCAAGCATTGAGTTTCGCATCAAAAAGTATGAAGGGCAAAGAAGCTTTGTTGTAAAGTTAGTTTTAACTCATAGCCTGTTTAATTCGAGCAAGTAGGTTCGAGGAGTGTTTTATACCTGTGCCCTAAAGCCATCTGGTTTGGGAGTTATTGATTGAAAACTCGCTACATGGGTTAAACAGAAAGCTTAAGGGGTTAAGACACTCAATAGTAGTATAATATTTAAAAAAAAATCAATCAATAAATGAAGGACGGAAGTAACAATATACTTGTCCATATGAAGGTGAATAATTTGAAGATAAAGGTAGGGATAATTTGAAAAAGTTCAGAAAAAATTTAGTGTTCTTAGTTTAACTCTCATATTGACTAGTATTAATACCCCAATGACATACCTCATTTACACTCTACTGAATGTCAATGGCCTTTTGAAAATTATTTGGTGAAATTCAAACTTTAAGTTAAACGGTACTTAATTCTAAATTTTTTCTTTACTCGAGGATGAGCAAAGTTCAAGTTGGAGAGTGTGATAAGTGGTATATTTTTATATTTATTATAGATATTTTTGATAATTTATGGTGCTAACATCTTCTTAAAAATCTTAATTTCATGAATTTATTGAATTTTTTAAAAAATAAGTGATTTAAAAAAATATGAAATTAGATATATTTATAAAAAAAATAGATATTAATTTAATTGAGTAATTTAAGTACTAAAATGATAAAAAAAATTTAAAAATTTTAATGCATATTTTTTTCTATTTTTCAGACAAAAAATCAGAGCAAAAATAGAGCCAAAATATCTTAAAAAATAAAAAATATTACCTCCGGTGCATGGTGGACCGATCGATCAGTCCACAGAGCCAGGGCGCAGTCCACAAAAAACTTCATGCAGTCCACAGGTGTGGCTCATAGCGAGAGAGGAATTTTTGCACGATCTGACGATCCAGAAGCAATCCATCATGCGATCCAACGATTGTTATCGCTCCCGACTTTGAATAAAACTCTTTTGCACGATCCGACAGTCCAGAATCAATCCCAGGCATGATCGGATGGCTGTGGTTCGATCCGACTTTGATAAGGATTAAAACGGCTGATTTTTTATCAGATCTGGGCGGTTCAAGCTCCATCCGACGGTCAGGAATATTCTTAAGGAGATTAATATAATTTCTAAAGATTTTAGGACTCCTTTTCCTACCAAAAAAATTATAAAAAAATTATCTATAAATAGGAGGTCCGAGAATAAGCTTTGTGAGCAGAAAAATTAAGTAAAAAGTATTAAAAAAAATAAAAAAAATAAAATAGCTTTAGAGACCTAAGAAAAAGAAGGAGAGAAGCCAGTTCGCTCTACGGAGTATGATGGAAGATGGAGAGGTCATCAACCATCTTTTCGATGAGGCTTGACTGATCAACTTCAGATCCTTGTTACAATTTTATTTTTATTTTATTTTATTATTTCTTTTAAATTTTTTATACTTAAATTTTAATTTTAATTAATGCAAAATTTATTTTTCTACACTTTAAATTTCTATTTTTTTATTTTTTTTATACGTAGATGCTAGGATCTAATTAGTAGATCTTAGTACCAATTTATTTTTATACTTTTTAAATTTTTATTATTTATTTTTATTGCAAGTAGATGCTAGGATCTAGTTAGTAGATCTTAGTACCCGATTTATTTTTTATACTTTTAATTTTTATTTTCTGACTTAAATTATTTTCTCCAAAAATTTTTTTTTTGTAAAATCAAAGATTTCAAATCAAAATCCTGCCTTCTCTGTGGATTCGATCCGACTCACTACTTTCTACATGTTTTTAATTTTTATTGAAGTCAGAATTTGATTGATAATCATGGTGTCCTAACGACAGTATCTTGACCCTATCAATCATCAGTCATGTGTCTTAAGCACCAACTATCAAGATACCACTTTTGATTTATTGCTTGGGATGCAAGACACACCTACACACATAAAATCAAGTTTTAACTTTAGGTACCTAAGCTAACTTGAGTCCTTTAGGGTTAGTCACAATAGTTCCTTTTGAAACCCATATTTTCTTAATATTTATATCAATAAATTTATTTGATAAGCATGTATAAACTTTATGTCCTACTTTATCACATTTAAAATAAGTAATATTTGACAATTTGCTCATGGATGCATTAACAAAAATATTTTTCAAAAATTTTTATTTTCTAAGAGTATTATAGCCAAGTCCGACTTTATCATACACAGCTTGTTGACTATCAATAATCATTTAAAGTTTATTTAAACTTAAAATAAATCTATCAACTATTGATTTTAATTTGGTTACCTCTTCCTTTAGATCCTAATTTTCTTTTACAAGAGTTTTGTTTAAGTCTGAAATTTTATCTTTTTTTTCAATAAAGTTTGATTCTTTATTTTTAATTTTTTATTTTTACTGTCAACTTCTTCTTTTTCTTGAGCTAATGCTTGGTTTCTTAATTTCAGATTTTTATTTTTCAATCCTAATTTTTTAGATCATTCAATAGTTCATAAAAATCTTCTTGCAGTTCATCATAAGAAAATTCATTTTGAGTTTCAGGAGTTATCTCATTTTCATGTGCCATAAGGCAAAGGTTGGCTTTTTTATGGGATTCTTCATCTGAGGTGGAATCATCACTATCACTCCATGTGGTCATCATTATCTTTTTTTTTGAACTTCTTCTGATCTTTCTTGAGCTGGGGACAGTCCGATCTGAAGTGGTCCGACTTCTTACACTCATAACAGATAACAAACTGCTCTTTTTTCTTTTCTTTACTGGGCTACCTCTTAGTTGGTGGTCTTCTTTTGGTCTCTTTTTTTTTTTCTCATAAAATGTCTGAATTTTTTGATGATTAAGACTAAGTCCTCATCTTCTTCACTATTCTCTGATTTTTCTGAATCTTCTTCTTCTTGAGCTATTGATTTGAGAGCTATTGTCTTTTTTCTTCTGGTCTCTTCTTCAGAATATTGCTTCATGGTTAGCTCATAGGTCATGAGGGATCCAAGTAGCTCCTTTAAAGGTAGAGTATTTAAGTTTTTGGCTTCTTAAATTACAGTGACCTTTGCCTCTCACGATCTTGATAGAGACCTAAGCACTTTTCTCACAAGATCACTGTTAGAATAATACTTACCAAGATTTTTTAGACCATTTATGATGTTGGTAAAATGAGTAAATATTTGAGTTATTGACTCTTCAGGTTTCATTTTAAATAATTCATAGTTGTGCACAAACATATTAATTTTAGACTCTTTTACTTAGTTTGTGCCTTCATGTGTGACTTCTAACCTATCTCAAATTTTTTTAGCTAAATTACAAGTAGAAATATAGTTAAATTCATTAGTATCTAAGGCACAATATAAGACATTCATGGCTTTAGCATTAAGCTGAGCTATTTTTTTATCAAATTCATCCCATTCACCTTCCGATTTAGGGAGAGACACACCATCAATCAATTTAATGGGTGTGTGGGATCCATTTACTATGATACTCCACATATCATAGTCAAATATTTGAATAAAAATTTTCATCTGAACTTTTCAATAGGTGTAGTTTGACCTATTGAAAAGTGAAGATCGATTTGTGGATTGCCCCTCGGCTAGAGATGTGCCAAATTGGGCTGCCATGGATCTTTGGCTCTTGATGGTTAAATCAAGCAAAGGCTAGAGCACCGGACTCTGATATCACTTGTTGTCCAGATATGGAGTCCAAGAGGGGGTGAATTGAATCTTTTTAAAATTTTTGTGATTAGTGCACTCAAGTAATATGCTATACTTATTGAGTGGAGTGAATTGATTAGCTAAGAAATTGAAATCAACCACAAATAACAAATAAGCAAGTATAAAGCATAATGAATGAATAAAGAGATGCAAGCACAACAAACACAAGAGATTTATAGTGATTCAATGCCAACCTTGCACCTACATCCACTCTCCAAGTCCCTACTTGAGAATTCAATCTACTAAAAAGATTTCAAGATATAAAATATCAGATAACACAGATCCTTGCTATCCAAGTAAGAACACTTATTTTTTGAATACAAGTCCATCCATACACACTCTGATTTCAGGTTCAGATCAATCTATCCGAGTTTTGAAACCCCCCAAAACTTAAAACCCAATGTACCATAGCAAAAGATAAGTGTATAGAAATTTCAGCACAAATAGCCCCTTAAATGAGCACAATAAATGCAATAAAAATATTATATTTAAGAAAAAAAAAATTTTACTGAATATTCTCAATTGATTGACACACTTGAATACAGCTGGAGAGTGGTTGGTGAGCTGATTGAATACTTCTTTCATCTCTTTTTAGGGATTTCTTTCACTTTCACGAATGTGAGCTTAAATGCATGAATTATTTTTGATTTTCCATCTCTAGAGAGTATTTATAGCCTCCATTTGGATTTGAGAGTATTTTAGTATCGGTTAAGAGCCATTGAAGAGTGTTTAATGCGCATTAAATGTATCAAAAATAGACTGAAAACTAGCCATTACGAGGTTCGCCCAGAATGAGACATCCCATGGGTCATCCCACTGTGACTGAAAAGTTCCATGAATCGTCTCATTTGGTCAGTCTGAAAAATAGACTCTCTGTTTTGGTCTCAGGATCTTATGGGTCGTCCCACTGCGTGCCACAAGCCAAAAACAGAGCGTGCCGGCTACCCAATGAAAGGGAAGGACCCAGTTGGATCGTCCTATTTTATTCTAACTTAATTTTTCATATATTTAAGATCCAAAACTTATCAAAATATTGTCAAATGCTCTTAAATGAATTTAAATATGTTTGATATTTTCAGAAGGCTTTAAAAATTTCTCCAACTTGCAGAAACTTCAACTTTGACATACTTGATAGTGCTTTTCAAATTCAATATTTTGGACTATCTGAAACATCACTAAAATATTCTTCAAAGATAAGAAACTTATTAGTAGTCCCCTCAAATAGTTTGTAATCATCAAAATCAATTCTTGGAGCAATAGCGAAGTCCTTCGATGACTAAATACTTATGAAAGGTAAAAGACATCTCTTCGGCCTTTACAAAGTTTGAAGTTCAACAAATTTCTAGATCAAAGAATGCTAGAGCTAATCTCCTTTCCAAGTTGGCGACTTTGGGATGTACCAACCTAAAGAAAGCTGGTTATTTTGAAGTGCTTGAGAAATCAAGTATTGATGAAGAACCAAGCTCAACGATGCAGATTGATTTGAAGCCGAGCTAGATGGGCCATCTTATCTAATATCTCAAGGATAGAATGTTGCTCGATGATCAAATCAAGCTTCATGGTATGTCCTCGAAGATAAGCTCTACAAGGGGTCTTCTAATTTACCTCTTCTCAGATGCCTTCAGTCATTTGAGGTAAATTATGCTTTTTGAAAGGTACACAAAGATATATGTGGCAATCACCTAGGGGGATAGGTCGTTAGCTTTCAAAGTGCTATGACAAAATTACTACTAGATGACCCTACAAAATGACATGGCATACTTCATCAAAAAGTGTGATGAATGCTAGCCATATGTGAACATCCAATGTTAGCCAGCTATACTGTTAGCACTGATCAGCATCCTTTGACCATTTGCTTAATGGAGGATGAATATCCTCAGATCATTCCAACTGGTGATTGAGCAATGTAAGTTTCTGATTATGGCTATTAACTATTTCACTAAGTGGGTTGAGGCCAAGAGCTTAACTTGGATCATGGATAGCAAGGCTAGAAATTTTATTTGGAAGGTAATAATATGTAGATTTGGGCTTACTTAGATAATCATTACTAACAACAGGTGATAGTTTGATCATGCTTGATTCAAAAAATTCTATATAGAATTCAGTATTGATCACTAGCTCACCTCGATCAAGCATCACTAAGCTAATGGAGAAGTAGAGGCAACTAATCGAACAATTTTGTAGGGCTTGAAGATGAGGCTAGCTGAGCTAAAGGACTTTGGATAGAAAAATTGTATAGTTTCCTCTGGCATATTAAACCACATATTGAACCCCTACAAGTGAGACATCCTTCAATTTCACCTTCAGCTCAAAAGCAATGATCCCAATTGAGATTGGTCTACCATCATTTTAAGTGGAACATTTCAGTGAGCAAAGAAAACTGGACTATCTCTGAGCAAACTTGGACTTGCTAGAGCAAACAACGGAGCAAGCTTGGGATACCCTATTACAACTTATTTGGATTGCCATTTCAAATCTCACTAAAGGATCTAATCACCATCCAAAAATTCTCACCACAATGATGATGCTTTGAAGATCTCAATGGACGCCATTTGGTGTTAAATGTTGTTTCTAGAACATTCTCCACAAGGCTCCAGAAACAACAAGGGTATGACTTTGACTAGCTCCAGTGAGCCCGATCAAGCTAGGGTAATTACTTCCTTTTCTCAAGCTAAGAAAATCTCAGGTTCGAAAATAGAGGGCTAGTGATGTACTAATGTTTGACCTAACTTCAATATAAGCCAAACTTATCCTAACCTTGGTAAATGTTCAAAGTAAACTTTACCTTGGTATTGATCGAGGTGCTGGATCCTGCCAAACAATGGGGAAGAGCCACATGTCTCCCATTTAAGTCCATTTAAAGACAGTTAATGCCTATTAAAAATGTGAACACGATCTCAATAGCAATTACATTGGCTTGGGCATTATTGCATGATTAAAATGATTGTTATTACATGTGTGACCTAGTAGCCATTACTAAATAGTTAAAGCTTATCATGCCAATCTCGATAATGGTCACTGATCCTCTACGTATAAGAGGACAAATGGGAGACCTTCATGCATGTCTATTTTTTCACTCTTTCTTTTGAAGCTTTGCCCCTCTCTCAATTTTTTTTTGTTTCTCTAGAATTCGACTAACTTAAGTATCAAAAAATCATTTGTCGGATTAATTCTGACAAGAGAATTTCCTTCTTGTTTTCCATTTGGCTAGGTATCATTCTATCTGAGTTCAAATTCATCACCGCCGATAGCT